>NW_025776393.1:0-39842 GCF_021130785.1 Homalodisca vitripennis
AGCACCAGCACCACTTTTTAATGATTTTTATTACTTTATTTAACTCCACTCTGTACGAGTGTTTTTTAAAGACTTAATTTTAATTTTAAGGCTGGTCTTTATTGATATGACCAAAACCTTCGGATTCAAGGTGGGAACCTAACTTCTTCAACGCTACGTCCCTGGCGTCTCTTTTATTGTAATTTTCATCTGATGGGTCCCACAAACAAGAGTAGGTTTTTAAAAATGTTCAAAAACTTAACATAATAATCAACATTCCACTTAAGCTCGGACATTTTGCTAGTTAATACGTACAATTGAAAGTAAAGTAAAGTAGTAGCAGTTACTTTACCGAAATATACCACGCCAGCTGAGAGCAACAATCACGTTTTTTCGTTCAGACGACGCTGGTGATGAGCTGATTTACCAGCGCTTGTGATCACGTGACCTAATCCCCCCTCATTCGCGCTGGTAATCATTAAACATGTTTAAAGCTGCCAGCGCGCGAATAAATACCAGAGTGCTGGTTGACTTTGACGCTGGTGGAGCATTCACATGGCGCTTATTTATTAGCGCTGACAAATCAGCAGCGAATATCAGCCTCGTGTGAACGGGCCTTTAGTTAAAAAATGTAAACGAAAAGCCTTATTTTATAAATGTTTTGCAATAAAAAGATTTAGAATAAAAATATGTGATTTGACTTATTTTTATATTATTCTGTCTAACTTTCTAAAAACATGGTCCATAATAGGAAGGTCCTTGTTAAATTTATTTATTAACTAAATACGGATAAATATCATGCAAAAAGAAACGAGGTAGGAAAAATGAATCAGCACTGGGAAAAATGTTAATCAGCACTTGGTGGATTTTGAAGGAGCGCGTTTAAGTTGAATGATTGTTTGTAGTTTCAAAAGTGAAACGAATGGAAATCCATGCATCATGAATTGACCTACAGAATGCAGACTTTATCTTGATCTATTATTATTTAAGGAATGACTCAACGAGTGAATAAGAGACATAACCTCAAATCTAGCACAGCAGGAACAGGATGTAACTAATTGTTACTCAACACAGTTAGAGGCTACAGGCACTTAAGGCAGGCAATCTGTTGGATGGTATAGTATTTTCCTTTGATGTTATAGGCTATACTAAGTGAAGAGTTTTTCAATTCAAGGAATTTATAGTCTGTAGCCTATGAGTTCTTGTACACACTGGATAGGCATTGTCGAAAGTTGTGTCTGCGCCGAATACATACATAGTTATGACTGTATAAAACTAAATATCTTAGCTGAAGCATGAGTTTTATAATATATATCAGAGATGAAGAGCGCAATGTAGACACGATTAAATGCTTCAATATCGGTAAAGCTTTAAACCCAAACTATTCCGTTTAATGTATTAGATTATTTAAACTATGGAATTTAAATATTAATTTTTAAACGTAGTTTGTTATATAATGTTATGTTGATTTTCTACATGACATAATGAAATCATTGGCAGTTTAACATTAACATAATTTCTAAATCGATGTTGTGTAACTTCGTACTAGCGTGAACACATTAGCCTGCCGTAGTAATTTATATAATTCGAATCTAAAGCAAGTGAATTTTTAACATCTGTTATCATCGAAAATCATCGAAAATCATCGCTTCAACAACTAAAAATAATACGAGGTTATCCATTTGTTTAAAAGTTTTTTTTAAGATAGAGGACTCTGAATGAAACAGGATTCTGGACATTTGACATTGCACATTGTTTGGAGAAATCATAAATACTACGTTATCAGATAATTAATCTATTCATCAGATGGATAACTATTAGACATATGTCTGTGTATTATGTTTCATTCATAAGGCTCCCATTTTATATTTACTTAACATATTATCAATTTTAATAAAGACTTCAAATGTAGGTAGCAGCTAAAGTGTCTACGTTATGAGTTGACAAAGTGTAATTTTTTTAATTATTTACAAAAATTATGTTACATAATAATACCTAGTGAAATTAATAATAATTCAATAATTAGAATTGTTAAATAATTCCAATTTAAAATGGTTAATAATAATAAAAATTGTGACAGTAAAAGCCAATTTGATTTAGAATACGAAAAACTAGTTTCATAATTATTAATACTTAAAGTAATAAACCTAATTTATGACACGAAAGGACATCTACAAGGTGTTTGAAAAGTATGGGTACGGCTTAATATTTTAAAAACCATAGGAGATAATTTCTATAAACTTTGTACAGTGTCATATGGCTATGTAAACTATTTTTCCTTGCTATTACCATGACATACCAACCATGGGGGGACGGCCCACAGAGGAAAACATGGAAATCTTAAATGAAAGCATGGGTCGAGTGATACATCATTTGAAAGAGCTCACTTAGTAGAGTTGAATGCCGCAAACCGCATCTCAAAAAGTTTATCCAATCAGAAATGGCGGGTTGTTTTAGGTACACATTGTGAAGTACATTATGCGCTGCCATTTCTGACTAGATCGTCGTATTCTGATGTGGTAAGCGGCGTTTCACTCTACTAACTAATGTTTTCACTGATTAGTATTTATAAAAAATAACAAAAAAATTTAATTAAAAAATTAAGTGGTAAGTTAACTATTTCACCAACAAAGAACAATGGTAGAACTTAATTAATACATAAACATAAAGACGATGAATTCATTTTAGTTTTATTTATTGTGCTATAAATTTATGGCATAACTTACTAATTAAAAAAGTCAGTGAAAACACATCGGTGTTTAAGATTTCCATGTTTTCCATGTGGCCGTCCCCACATGGTTGGCATGTCATGGTAATAGCAAGAAAAAATAGTTTACATAGCCATATGACACTGTGCAAAGTTAATAGTTGTTATCTCCTATGGTTTTTAAAATATTAAGCCGTACCCATACTTTTCAAACACCTTGTATATAATCAATGCTTCACCACTCTCTCTGGCCATTAGCTCTGTAGATTTTTCCTGGTGATTGGCTGACTCTATAATAATAACGGCCTTTTTACATAAATATAATTTCAAATGTAGGGTTAAAATAATAAACCCTAATTTATGGATAGTATGGTTGTCTATTACTCGTCCCTAATTTAGTTATTTTAAATTTCAATGACACATAGTCACAGTCAATATTATCATTAACTGAAAGATGTATATATATAAACAAGCACAGTTAAGTAGTTAATGTTAAATTATAAAAAGAAGTAACTCAAAGAGATCTCTCTCTACGTAAACGCTTCAAGTGCTATGACTCTATGCCTGATTGACAACTGAATTTTGGTGAAGTAAATCTCCACGTCTTATTGTCTGTTCTCTGCCTTATGGTCGAGTTGAACCTCATTCTTTCTTCAGTAACCTGACTGAAAATGTACGACCGACTGCTACTAAGTCTCGAAGACATTCATTAAATGATAAAATATTCATTGGAAATGAAGTTGAAAAGATATTAGCAGACGGAGTAATAAAATAAAGTCAATCATCATGGCGAACTCAAACTCTTCTCACTATTAATGAAATCATAATTTGCGAATGGTAATAGACTATTCTCAAACTATGAACCCTTTGCTCTCTAGATGCTTATCTTCTACCTAGCATAGAACATATTGTATCTCAAGTGTCGAACTATTCTGTTTTTAGCACCATCATATAGTTTAGTGCGTATTATCAAATTCCTATACGAGGTGATGAAAAGAAATACACTGATTTTGAATCTGACGGTAGGCTTTATCTATTTACCCGAATTCCGTTTGGGGTAACAAATGGTGTAGTTTGTTTCCAGAGTATGATATTAACCTAAATAAGTTCCTTGCTGCTGTCAAGAAATTTGGTCTTACTATAAATGATAATAAAATCAGCTATTCTCTCCAGTCAATAAAACTATTAGGTTTTTGCAATAAGTTATATAGTTTTTATACTAAATGTGTGTAAAGTTTTATGTTCAAGCTGGATGAATTACGACATGCATGGAGAGCCTTTTTTCTAAATTAAATTCTACTTATACGCATAGTAATTTTGTAATACTATACGTGATTTGTTCTAACATAACTAAAATGTTGTACTTTTATGTACAGTTAAGTTTGTAAAAGTTAATATTTTGTTAATTTGTATTATCTAGTTCAATGGTTTTAACATAATTTAATATTTATAGTGATAATATTTATTACTTCGATTCCATGAGAATATGCACTAACACATGTTCGTTCTAATAAAATATATTTTCGAAAAAACAAAGAGAGCATTTCGGGGTTATTTAGTTTCGACAAAAATACAGATGTTTCTGGAAAAAGAACGACAAGAGTTGCAGCGTTAGTTAGAAAAATTATTTTTAATTACATTATGTTTGATCATAGAAAGATGGTAATTTAACAAATAATTAATTGATAGGGATAGTAAATGGGTCTTATTTTAATAATTTAATGTTTTATATACCATAAAATGAATTTTCATATTTTTTATATCACATAATCAAAACTTGTATATAATATTTTTATAAAATAAGGTTTTCAAATTGCAAATATTGCTTGAAACTAAATAAAACTTTACCAAGAGTTATGAGCAACTAGTTTTAACTTTTTACCTTAGTATGTAATTTTCCAAATTTTAGGCCGCATATCTAAACTTTCTAATAAGTAACAGCAATCGAGTAAACATAGATGTTGATCCAATAGTTCCTGAAGATTGATTTCACCCTTAAATATGTATTGAAATATTTTCGTAAATATATCCAATACTATGTCAAACCTAGTCCATATTATTTATGCATTGGAAAACAATCGTGCCTTAAATATACGCTATTGCATGCGTATATCAACATTAACTTCTCAAAGTTTCCAAATTTTGGTAAATTTAATTCTAAATTTTGTGTTCTAATTAACTACAGATTGGTGTAATTCAGGAATATCTCTGCTAAGAGTTCGGACAGCACTGTTGTGGCGACTGTGTTGCCATAGCTGCTCGCCTTACACATCATATCCTTGTGTATTGCCTTTATTCTGGTAAACCTTTTTACTCCTATCTTGCTTTTATTCTCTTATTATAAACCTAGGATAAGATGATATCTACTGCGAGAGTGATTTGTTTCTACCAAACTGCAGACTTCATCTTTGATTTGCAATAGCATTTTTATTTGTATTTTATAAACCTGAAAAATAGGATTGCTGCAAATCCATATTTAGTTCTAGAGTGTTTAAATGTTATTGTTATCGTTAAGATTTTATTATTGTTATTGGTGTGTTACTATTTTAATTTAATTTTTTTTTTTTAGTTTAATTGTTGTTATTCTGTGTTGAGTTATTAATATAATGAATACCGACATATATATATATATATATATATATATATATATATATATTAATATATATATATATATATATATATATATATATATATATATATATTGTATATGTTCTACAGTAAAGTAAGTTATTGCACTCAGTAACAAGAAGGAAGGAAAAGTTAGAATTGGATTAGCTTACCCAGATACAGGTTAGTTACACACAACACAATACTTGTATCACTTATATTAATTACCACACAATCACAATTATTAATTTTCACAACACAGCCACTTGTGACAGTTTTCAACAAAATATAGGAAAACACAATGTGGATAGGATAGTAAATTGTAAATGGATAGTTTAGTATTTATTTATGATTAATTATATCACTGAGTATCCAGAATGACGCCGGCTAATGCAAGACTGAGTCAGGCACAATTTGGACAAACCTCTGTCGGAGAGCAAAACTGAACTTTGCTCTCTGAACAGGTTGGACAACCAATGAAAATAAAATCACTGTTGGCCGGCGTTATTCAACAATATTTGGATATTCATAGAAACCTATCAGCTCTGGTTCACGTCAGTAGTATTAAAAAATAAATTAATTAAAAAGAAAACACTACAAATGGAGGCTCATGTTAAATAACTATTTAAGTTGCTGGACTCTAGAATAAGTGTATTAATATTATTAATTAAATTATATCACTGGCCACACTACTGGTAATAGTGGCCAGTAAATTCCGAAAAAGTTATTGTGCATTATACTTTGTAAATTATTGATGGGATAAATTACTATTATTATTATTATTAGTATATTCAAACAATTTTCATGGAGATGAGAATTAGGGGAAATTAATAGTATCCAACAATTATCTAATAGTGGATGTGCTTAGTTGATTGGGAATACACAACAACTTTATTGTTAGCATATCTACAGTGATGTAAAAATGTAGATTAGGTAAATTAGGCGTGGGACAGTTTAGAATTTGTATCCTGTTTTATTGAAGAACAAAGTATGGAAACATTTACTCATGCAAACCATAATAACATTCTCGGGGGATATAAAATCATAAATACTTATTATTCACAAACAAAATAATGCTAAAATTAACTCAATACATAAAAAAATAATAAACTATTGCAAATATCAGAAAATGTATTTATAAGATTAAACGGCTCTCAGATATTTAAGAAAAAGTCGCAGGAAAGAAAACTACCCTATCTTCTGATGTATTAATAACATTTCATGTCTGTTTAGTTTCGTTCACATATTAAATCATAATCGCATTATGGATACATTTCTATCTGTACTTGTTAAATGTCAATGTACTGAAATAGAATTGTAGCTTATGTGACGGTGTAATAAGTTATACTATTGTACTTGTATAACAAATAGTACCAGAATACTTGGTAAATAAAAATACAAACGTTTCCAGTAAAATATATTATTTACAAATCCAAAACTAAAAATAAATATTTAAATTTTGGCAAAGAATTATCCTTGAGTTGAGATAAAAAAAGTGAATATTTCTCTGTTATGATATGGCAGGAATATTTAAGCAACGAAACTTGAACAAAACTATGAGACGTTATAACTGATAAGGAATTTTCAGAAAACCATGATTTGAAAATACTTGATTATTCACTGTACTGATAAGGATTGGTTTTATGGCATAAGGAAATGTACATTTTTAAATGGGATCGAAAGCGAAATTCCAATAAAAATTTACCCTCCAACTGGCGGTCATTTTTTCCTGTAGTGGCGGCATGTTTTCGAGCCTGTTACAAGGGTTTTAAAAGACATTTATTAAAAAATATAAAATATAAAAATTAAGTAATATATAGAAGTATATATTTTTGTGTTCAGAATTAAACATATAGTAATATTAGTATTTAAATTTGGCCTTAAAAAAATGTTTACTAAAAATTTTTTTCCATGAAATTCAAAATTTACATTTTTTTTTTTTATTTGGGGGGGACCATACCTAGCAAACCAAGTTATATGTAGAAAACTATAAAAAGTGAGATAGCCATTTTTGTCTCAAATTTATTCTAGTTTCAGAAACACCATAAGCATTATACCAAATTTATGAAACTATATTAACACTATGTAACAAAAAGCAGCGATGCGCATAAATTGTGAAAATAGTGTGTATATGTAAGAGTTTGCTAATAAAAGTGTTTACTAATACAGTTTTACTTCAATACATGTTATATTGCATATTTTATTACTCAGAATGAAGTAAACTATACAGCAGTAGTAAAATAAATTCCATAACTTTTTTTTTGAAGAGTCCAAAATGTTTCATTTGTCATTACTCAAAACTTTTCCGAAAAATTTTCGAGAAATTTATTTATTCTAATATGTATATTTTTTTTGCACTACTGCTATATTTAACAATTCACCACACACTAAACACAACACTAAAACACAAATAAAACCTACTAAAACTTACTAATAAACACGACTCGTCACATCAACAACTCAGACGGCAACGACAACATGGCGGTCACAATGAATTGCATCATCTTCTTTTACGTTCAAAACTACGAACTTGGTACGTTGCAACTACAATACAAAGAGGAATAAAACTATAGTATTCCTTAGGGCCTTTTTTTCCCCGAATCCAATTGTGCATGAATCGAATCGATACGTTGCCGGAATATACTGTAATGAGTGATTATACTTGGATTGGTAGGCCTGGTCCTACACTAATTGCTGTGTGGTATTTCGCTGCTTATTTAAGTTTATATATTTAAATAATACGATCCGAGTGCGGAGTTTTAAACGAGTTCAGCGTTTACTTGAACTGTGCCCCGCGGCCCGTCCGGCGCCACTAAATACTCTGGACTACCGTAAGTAGTAATGCTTGTCAGGATTAGCGTTATCAGTGAAGTGTCTATTCTTGGAAATATCGGCATGAATGGGTACCTGCAGACACGCAACGCTCAGTCTTCCGCGCTTGCGCATGCGCACTATAGTCTTCCAGAGGCTGCCGCCGCACGAAATTCCCCTGCCGTACCTGCAGCTACAGTGCAATAGCCTAGCCACCTGTCCGACTACGGCGCGGTTTCACTTGCGCCTGCATTTTTATGGACGGCAATCTTACTTACATATCTACAGTGCTGATTGGCAATGTTCTTTTTCAGGAGTACTTGGAAATCAGGTATTCCTTCCTGACTGTAATAATAACGTTTTTAATAGGCACATTTATTTTTTTTGTTTTCTTCTGATTTCGTTTTACCATAAAACTGACAATAGTGGTAACTCGTGCAAAGTTAGCTTTTGAAAATTTGGAAAGTGTATTAAATACTACAAACAATCTTGATGACATCTCTGCAAACATTGTCTCCGAACTCTGCTAAATTGGAAAAAAAAATGCAAGCTAATTGTCCGGGACCCTAGACTGCAGGAATTGGAAAAGGGTGTCTCCCAACTTATTAAAAAACTTGACGAAACTTCGAGCATTATCTCACATCTCGAGTCTTTGGTTGAAACCGGCAAATCAGACATTTTATCTCTCGAAAATAAACTGTTGGAGGTGAAAGGTAATAGTCGAGCTGCAATGAACGACTCTTTTACACGCCCAAGATTTCATCACTGAAGAAAGAGACTCTATTTTAAAAGATAATATGTTATTGAAAAATAGTTTAAATTCATGTAAAAGGTACTTTAAATAAAATTATAGAGGAAAATCATTCTCTCCAATCTCTAATTATGGAGAAAAATGCCACGGCTGATGCTTTTATTCAGAAATTAAATATTTGTGAACAAGAGAATTTAGAGTTAAATGAGAAGGCAGTTAAGTTAAGAGCGCAGCTTAATAATGCTAATGACTCTGTATGGAAAGCTGGGCGTTGGCTGGATGACAAGATTCTGGATTCTTATTTTGATGCGTTTAATGACAGCAATAAGGCAAAAGCCTTGTTTTTAGGTCCCTCTGTAACACAAATTATTAACCATGGTAGCCCTGATGTTGTAAAGCAACAACTGAAAGATCTTTCTTTTTACTCATTTTACTCATTTGACTTTGCTTTCTTTTGTATAAATAATAATGGAGCGGAACTCAAGTCTGACAATGGCACTCCATTGGAGTTTACTTTTTATTGATATTAATGCTAAGTCTGGTCACTGTCTTGACTCTCTTTCAAACACTAATTTGGGCATTGCCAAAAGGATTTTTGTACATAAATTGAATTTTGAAGAAAACATGTTTTTTTGTAACTAAATGTAGTCAACAGAGCAAAGATTTTGAATGTGGTATACATGTCCTTGTGAATACCAAGCTTGTCTATGACGGATATTGTAGTGCTGTTAGGATAAGTAACACTTCTTTCAATGATTTGTGTATTTTCTTCTCACATATTTGTGCCTCACCCAAGTGGTGTAAATGTAAATAGTAATAAGGGGACCTCCTCTGACATTCCTGTGGTAGGCCTGGAACGAAATGAGGCTGTAAACTGTAGCTCAGTTGAAAGAATTAGTAATAGTAAATGTGACTCTGTAATGGGCAAAACAAAGGTTAAGGATATTTTTGGACAAGGGTGAGTCCCAATCATAGCAAACAACTAAAGTCCAATAGATACAAGCTCAAATAAAATCTAGTTTTGTCCACAAAATCCGTATGATGTATTGTTAGGTTCTGGTGACCAGGAGGAAGTAAACTCTGGCGTAGTTGTTGTAATAAGAAATGTATCTGGTAAATGGAATGTTAAACGGAAGAGAAATACCAAAAATAATAAGTATAGAAAGTCATCCAAAGGTAATGTTTACCTCAGTTACACAAGATGCTAAACATAAGCCTAGTTGTATTAATATGAAATGTTGCAGTAATGTTACTGAGGTAGTTGCAAGTAGTAGTAGGGCTGACTTGGGGGTCTATTGTACTTCTGGAGAGAGGCGGCTCTGATTCATACTCAATTGGATGTCTATCATCGCGGGGGGTGTTGGTGATTGGGGACTCTTTGTTGAGGTACGCGGGTGCCCCTTGTGCTGAGAATGGGGCAACCGTTGATGTCTGTCCCGGGGCAAAAAATAGTACATATTAAGCAAAAGCTTTCAGGGGTATGTGGCTTCCCAGCCGAAGCTTATCTTCATTCATGCTGGGACAAATAAATCTGGTAAATGGGTACAATGGGGGTGCTGGATATAATGGTGGATGGGGAAAGAAGGATGCTCTCCACAGCATGGCTGCTGATCTGCTCTGCTGAGTGTTGCTAAGGGTCAGTCCCCTGAATCTAGGATCATCTTGAGTGGAGTCCTTGAAGCGAGGAGACATCAGCAACTCATCCATTTATCTTTTTAACGAGCAATTAGATCTCATGTGCAATAACTTCGTGTGGTTTTTTGTTGACGGCCAATGACTCAATAAAAAGATATCACTTGGCTCGTGATGGTCGTCATCTTAACAGAACGGGGGAACCATCTTCTCGGCAACTTTATTTTCTCTCATATTCAGGAGGGAGTGGATGTAGTGCCTCCGGTGGTTAGCTCTGTACCTCTTCCTCTAGCGCCTACTTCTTCAGAGACCGCAGCCTTGGACGGTCATCCCTCTTTGAATGTTTTGCCTTCAGTGGCCAGCTCTGTACAACCACCTTTATCTCCCACCTTGTCGGGAAACGCCGTCATTAGGCCCGCCATCTCTCTGCAGATTAGCCCATGTGAACATTCGTTCAATTAACACGGGGTTCGGTGAGCTCTGCTCTGTGGTTGAGGATTTTAACTTTGATTTCCTGGGTATCTCAGAAACCTGGCTTACTCCTGATATGTCTTCGGATTAATACAGTTTGAAGGGCTATTCATTTTGGCGTTTTGATAGGACGTGCGGCCCTGGCTTGCCTTCAAATGGCGGCGGTGTCGCCGTCTACTTCAGGGAAAGATTCGATATGAAGCGGATCTATCTTGATCATATTGATGGCCGGCTGGAATACATATGCGTGTTGGGAAAAGTTCAGGGATTACGCTTGTGTGTCTGTGTTGTCTACAAGCCTCCGAATATCCCTTACTCATGCTTTGCTTCTCTGTTTCCACGCCCTCTTCATTGACATGCTCTCTCAAGTTGATGAGGTGATTTTGATGGGCGACTTTAATGTTGATCTTCTTGGGAACAATAAAGCCGGAGTTCAAATATTTCAGGAATCTCTTGGGCATCGATGAACCTTGCTCAGATCGTCAATGAGCCAACCCGCGAAACAGACAATACCGGCAGCTTTGATTGATCATATCATCATCGTTAGGAAATTCCCTGAGCAACATGACTGTTGGTGTGGTTGACACGTCTAAGATCTTGGATGGTCGAGGCAAGCGTATCACTGACCACAAGTTGGTTTTCTGTGACTGCCCTTGCAACACTAAGGAAAGGATGAAGGAAAAGTTCATTTCCTACAGAGAACTGTCAAAAGTGGATCTGCAAATGTTTTCCTCAGAGCTTTCCTCCATTGAATGGCATGGGATTGAACTTCAGAGTGATGTTGACGATGCTGTGGATATGTTAACCGGGGGAATTATGCAGGTATTTGATGCATGTGCTCCATTGGTAAAAAAGCGTGTGATCAAAAGGAAGGCGCCTTGGCGAAATTCAGAAATAATGCTTTTGACATTGCACAAAAAACCGATTAAAAAAAAGATTTACTTTGTCGTAATGATGCACGTGCGAAAGCGGCATACTCTAGCGCACGCAATAAACTTAATTACGGCCGTTAGAAAGGCGAAAAAAGATTATTTTGCGGCAAAGTTTTAAAGTGCAGTGACTCAAAATCTTTCTGGGCAACCTTGCGCGCAGGAGATCTAAAGGTGGGCACTGCTGGCGGTTCTATATCGGTTAATATTTCCCCGGATGAAATTAACCGCTACTTTGCTGGCTTGGGTGGAGATAACATGTGAACCCGGAAAGGCTCGGTTTTTATAAGCACGCTACTTGCGAAAAGGTTCAAGATAAATTTCAGTTTCGGCAGGTGGGTGAGAGTGAGGTAAAAACATTATCAACAGTATCTCCACAGCGGCTTTTGGCATTGACGGAATTTTCAATCATCATGGTCAGAGCAGTTAGTCCTTTCTGTATCGGGGCTATCACCCATATCATTAATCTCTCTCTCTCTTCTGGCCGATTCCCCTCTGGATGGAAAAAAGCCTGGTCATCCCTCTTCCCAAAAATAGTAATCCTACTAGTGTGTCCGAGCTTAGGCCCATTTCCATTTTGCCAGTTCTGTCTAAGGTATTGGAAAGAATTGTGACAAATCAGTTGGTTTCCTTCCTGGAGTGCAGCGGTGTTTTGCCCGATAGTCAAATCTGGTTTCAGGAAGGATTTCAGTACGAAATCTGCTCTACTAAGTTTGACAAGCCAACTGTTTTCCGCCAGGGATAAGAATTTATGTAGTAGTTTAGCTGCTCTTGATTTCTCACATGCATTCGATTCAGTGAATTTTGATATGTTTTGGCTAAGCTGCATTACTACGGTTTTGATCAGGTTTCAACAATGTGGTTTCGCTCTTATCTGATCGACCGAACCCAGGTAACCAGGGTGAATGATCGTCTTTCAGGGATTGCTCTCAAGGAGTCAGGGGTTCCTCAGGGTAGCTGATTTAGGTCCTATTATGTTTCTATTGTATACTGCGGATCTTAATCTTGAGTTATCATTCTGTTCCCTTTACTCCTACGCTGATGACACTCAGCTTGTGTTGTCATATCTCCATTACAGTCTTCCTTGGCAATGCAGCAGATTAATGCTGATTTGTCGAGGGTCAGGCTCTGGGCTGACGATCACGGGCTTCAGTTGAATCCAAGAAAGTGTTCACTTGTTTAATTTTTACCCCTCTTCAAATGCAGTCTTTCTTGGTAATGGACCCTTGGGGAGTTTCCTTGGGAGGTGTTCCTTTGCAGGTTTCAGACACAGTAAAAATCCTTGGCGTTACTTTTGACAAGCAGTTAACCTTCTTGAACCATGTTCAAAATATCAATCGTGGTGTAATGAATAGGTTAAGAGTGTTGTTTAGGTTTAAGGGGTTGCTCCAGGAGGAAGTGAAACTGAAGATTGTCAAAGCTGTGGTTTTCCCAGTTATATTGTTTATTCTCTTCCTGTATTTGGGGGAAGATTGACCCTTGAGGGTGCGGTCCTGATTGATAGGTTACAGAACTCTGCTGTAAGATTTGTGTACGGCCTGAGAAAATTTGATCACGTTAGCCAGTATCGCCGTACAGCAAGGATCCTCCCGATAAAGTACATTTTCAAACACCAGGTGGCTTGCCTTGTTCACAAAGGTGTTGCTGACGGGAAAACCCTCTTACCTCAGGTGGATGCTACAGACCCGGGCTGAGATTAGGGACTGTCACACTCGGCAGGACGCCATGCTGGAGGTGCCCAGGGTCAGGCTGGAGATGGGGAGGAATGGATTTCAATACTTTGGCCCCCAGATATACAACAGTGTCCCTCACAGTCTAAAGGCTTATGGATATTTCTCGTTTAAGAGGACAATCTGAGACTGGCTTTGGAGGAGGAGTGTTTCACCTCTAAATAGTGTGTAATGTATTAGATTAGTTTAAGTTAGGTTAGATTAGTTTAATTTTATATTTCTCGGATGATGATATAGATTTGTATGTGCCTTGATTTAAAATGTATGACTTCAGATATTTTGAAAAACAACAATGTAATGTTGAAAATCGCTGCAAATAAAGACGTTATTGATATTATTATGCAAGAGAATGTTTATTCATCAAAATTTTGATGAACAACAATCCACAATGGGTTGTGTCCATCAAAATTTTGATGAAACAACAGTTGGAGGGTTAAACTCAAATTGTATTTCTTGATAATGTGATCTCTGCCATATTTCTACAACGTGTAACATTATCACCAGCAGTTTAGGTTCAACTAAGGTCATACAAATACATCAGTTTTTTTAACGCGCTGAAATCAGAAACTCATGACGATATTGTGAAAACCATGTCATGAGTGACAAAACATAAAGAGGTTTTTGTGCTTCTGTCCAGGTTTTGGTTTTGACACTTTTAGCATTAGAGTAAGGGAATTTCTCACTAGAGTTACTTTTCCTTAGTTCCATCGAGCGCTAAAAGTAAATACTTCAAATAGGTCTATAAGCTGTACCGTTACAGCCATGTAATCAAATAAACATAAATTGAATCATAATAAAATAACAAATCTAAACCATCAACATGATACAGAAAAATGCTAAGAGACTAATAACACATAGTTTGTAAATAAATATATATTTTTTAAGAAATAACTGTTCAATAAAATATGTTTCCGCATCTACATGAGCATACATGTGGTCCATAATAACTCATGTATGTACAAATACATGTACGTATGCCACGAAAAGCGAGAGGGTGGTGGGATGAAGAGGGGAGAGTGTGGAAGGAAGGCACTCACGAACAGATGCTCGCACTGAGACATGCACACCCACAATTACAATCACAAATCCACATGCTGTATTTAACAGACGCCTGAATCTTCACACTTTGATAACTCGCACTAGCTGCCTTCATTATTAATCGTATTCATTAATTAGTGATCTCGATTTTAATACACATTTGAGAGGGATATTATTCACACTAAATTAACATTGCTCATTGTACGTATCCTGAAATTGTTCAGTAAAGTAAGTTATTAATGTATGATTTTACCTCTAATATTGGATAAACTACATGCATATGTGAACGGTTAAAAATGTTTTATACACGTATACAATAATGAGATATATTAGCTCTTCTAGATCTGAGTTATTCTAGTTTTTCTTTTATTAGATGCCCATGTTTTATATTGAGAAATATTTTACTTTTATATTACGATTACGATTATTAATAGTAATTGTTCTAGGAAACATAAAAGTATTATTGGAAGTGTTTAGGTCTTAACACCAATAGAATTACATTTTCATGACTATTTTTTTTGAAAATGTTATGATGATGACTGATTTCTTAACTATTTTTGTTTGGTTTAGTTTCGTTACTAGTACTCTCCCAACAAGGCACACGATCATTTATACACTGTAAAAATAAATTAACGACATTGTATTTTATTAAGACTCGTTTTCTAGAATACGTAGTCTCAAAAGTACCTCTGTAGTCTGTGAGTTTATAAGTCATCAAAACTGTAAATTATTTATTTGAATTTTGAATTAAAAATTATATTTCTAGTTGATTAATGTTTCATCTTAATCGCATAATAGTCTTTCTTCAACTTAAGACTCTCAATCAAATGCTATAATTATTATTAGTGAATTGAATACAGTAGTATAGTGTGTAGTTCTACGAATCTCTTACAGTTAGAATTTATATTTATCTTACAGCGAAGTACTTGGTTCTGCACTTTATAAGTATTTATCTATAGAGTATTGCTTGTTGAAGAATATAAAAATAAGTCAGGTTTCATAAAATTTTTAATACAAGAATAATGGCTAAGGTTTTTAAATTTATTATTACTTGAGGAAGAAGTGTAATTTTCTTTGTTTTTAAACCAAATTTCATTTTATTTTAGCTTTGGTTAAAAGAAGTGGCATGATTATTTTGCATTTTTGTTTGAATATAATTTTACACGTTATGAGTACATTTAGAATTTTACTTAAGTATTGAGATTATTTGTAAACGGTAGGCTCTGTTGAGCATAGAATTATTTTTTTGAAATAAAGTCTTGTAATGAAGTAACATCATTAATTTTATTTAACAGTAAATAACAACTGAATATTTTACCTAATTGCACGGGTTTTTATTACTCAAATAGTAATGTCTATATCTTAATTTTACAATATTCTACGTTTCATAAACATTACTAAAGTGTTATTAATTTTCAAAATATCTACCAATCAATCCATAACGCAGACATTAATACCCCTGCTATCCTCTTAAAAGAACATTGCATATATTTTTGTATACCTTTCTAGTTATGAGAAACGAATACCGTACTATATAGCGAAGAAAGGTTAAATGTAACGAATCCTTGACACACTACAAGCTTTAACAAGAAAATACATGAAGTACAGTATAAGTGCACAGATTATAACAACTAAAACCTAAGATAAACTTGGAACGGAAGTTAGTTTCCAAACTCTCGCAGGGTTTTGGAGTGTCCACCGGAAATCGTTCAGTCGAGTTTATAAACCTCATCACTCATAATAAAGCAATGCCTTACTCCAGTCCACCCACTTTGTGGTTTTGTAGCATTCTTCTAACTCCAGTATTGTATATCCAGTTATTTCCAATTACATACAAAAGTTTTCTATAGCACTAGACACTCTTACAAATGATGTTTAAAATTATGGCAGTAAGGACAAAATATTTTATATCATGGCTTTATTAAGATGTAGGGCGACCTATACATTAATTATTTATATGTTATAGGTTAGATGAGCTATATAAGGAAGAACGTATGAATCATGGAAGGTAGGTGTTTTAATATGTTTGTATAGGTCAACATACTCGTAGAGCCGCTTAGAATGAGAGTTAAGTCACATTCTTACCGTTTTATGTAAAATTAACTTTTGAGAAACGAATTTAAAAAATAAACACACATTTTGTGAATAATTTGCAACTCGATTTATACTCACAATTATAAAAAAATTATAATTAATGTATGACGCACAATTGTAACATTTAAGCCCTTTGTAGAATGTCGGACTGAAATGACTTATACCTCTACCTAAGTCAGTGTTCATTATTTTACCGTAAAGGAAACAATCAGCACTACTGTTAACTTCATTAATAGCTATAAAATAAAACGTTTTACAAATAATTTAGAAGATTATATCAGTATGCTTTTGTAATAATATAATATTGACTGTAGTTCTTGTCCATGTGATAAGTATCTAGACAAAAGAAGTCTCTGCACTTCAAAAAAATCACTCTGCTGTTCAATCAATATCCTGTCTCTTGTTCAGGCTTTCGCTCTTCTTAGTTTTTAAATTATTGGTAATGGTCCTAAATCATCTTCTGCAGAAGTATTGGCAATTATAAAAAGAATTTACGATACACAGGTCGTATAAAATGTAATAAGTTCATCATATTACATTTCTTCAACTTTCCAGTCGGCCTTAAATCATGGTACAAATTTTTGTAATGAAATATTTTGTAAAAGTAACAGTCTGTGCTTCCTTCCTATAGGCTTGATGTTTAATGTTTCAAAATCAATAGCAAGGGAACGTGTTTTTTTGTACAAAGTTTTGTAATCTTTAGAATTTTCAACGTTATACACTTTATTTTTAGTCACTTTACAAATTGCTTGTAATAATGTTTTACTATTTGACGTGTTTTTTTTTTTGTAAATTCGATGTAGAAATATACAGATTATAACCTTAATTATTGTAATATTTGCGAGACTAGGACATAGTGCAATCTGTATCCTGAAAAAAAGTGGGTATTATACAGCTCGGGGAGGATTGGCAAATTTATTTTGAGTACAAGCTGAATGAAGAAAGGCGTATACATAGACACCAGTTTAGTAAATTATGGGCGCGATTTAGAAGAATTTTTGGAATTGAACGGTAATCACGGGATTGTTACCTTTGGCATCATGTATCTATTAATCGTCCTATTTATCGTTAAAAGATTATAAAATATAACTTAAAATTATTTATTGTCTATTTTATACTTAATCACAAATAGCTATTACAAAATCTTTTCACTCCTTCTTACATAAGATTCTGTCACTTGAATAAACCTATAATTCTTGTAAAATGTATTTCTATGTAACGAAACATTATTTATTTTTAGCCAGTTTGTTTCGGTGGCTTGTCATATTACTATAATAAATACAGTAACTAAAATAAAAGCAAATTATTATATACTATTAATATATTGTACATTGCAGCTGACTGTTTTTATCGTAATATTTGTCTTGTCAACATTGTGTTTTCACATTTCATTGAGGTTCAAATGCTTTAAAATAAAATAAGTATTTTTTAATCAGAGTGTACGTTATGAAGCTGGAAATAGTAAACACCCATTCTTTGTTTGAAAGTAATTTTTGACGATGGAAGGATTGTGAAGGAAACAGGATTTTCCGGACATTTGCCATCGTTCAGTGAAACAGAAAATCAGTAACACTACGTTTCTAGATCTGCAATCTGATCTATTCTTCAGGTAAAGAACTAACCTAATACATAATTACAAACTAGGTTAAAATAAACAGATCTTACCAAAGCGTTGTGGCACGCCTAAGTCAGGAATCACAACCACCATGTTGTTTGTCAACTTCACTAACTCTATAAACATGCACTTAATACAAAACTATACAAAACACTAATCATTAAAACTGAACTACGGAATACAGGTCACAATACGTCTTCATTCGTCTACTAACCACCTACGACTGACCAGAGGGCACTAGCCAATAGTAATCGTCACGGCAGACAAAAAAAGATGGCGGAAATAAAAAGTAATGGGGGACAGGAATTGGCCCTTTCGTTATAATTGGTTCATGCGAAATGAACTTCTTAAAACCATATTGTGACTGCGCATTGGTTTATTACAAATATCTGATCCGTTTGATACTTTTGGTTTTCTCTTTAGTTCATTTTTTAGAATTGGCAACCAAAGCGGCCTAATTTCGACTGACGGTTGACTGATTGGTTGGTCTGCCAAATTAATGTATGTTGCCTAAAATTAATTTCCTTTTGAAGAAATGTGGTTCCCGATGTATTATGTTGGCTTCTTCCCAATTCATATGATGGTCTTCAGACCAACAATGGTGTGCAATTCTTTACTTTTCTGTTAGATCCTTTCTCGTATTTTCTTTGTGCTCTTTTATTTATTTATTTATTTATTTCATTCCAACGGCAAAACCAATGTTTACAAATCAAATCTATAACATGCAAATACTTAAATATACTAGTAACAGAATATTAGCATGCATGCAGTATAAATGCAAGCAGTATGTAACAACCTGAAAAGTATACTAAGAATAATAACAGCGATAAATATGTGTATATAGTAACAAAAACAAAAACAATTAATAAATACTATCTGTACGTATGCAAGAAATAAAAAGACAAACCAATGTTTACAAATCAAACCTATAACAAGCCAATAATAAGTATATCAGCAACCGAATACATGCAGATATAAATACGAGCAAAGTATGTAACAACTTGAAAAATATACTAAGAATAATAACAATCGATAAATATGCATATATAGTAACAAAAACAATAACAATCAATAAATACTATATGTAAGTATGCAAAAAATAATAACAAATGAAGAATAGATACGGTAGGACGTTTCATGTAGAGTCTTGCTGTGCGGCTGTCAATACTCCTCTCCTTATGGTCGAAACCCCGTCGTGGAAGAGATCCAACCCGCCGCAGTGACGGTTGCCAATCCTCATCATCCTTGCAAGTGGACCATGGAAGTCATAGTTTCTTGAGTATTGGCGCCTCCCAAACAACTCCCGCGAACGAGTCCCCGATGGTATACGGAAATCCACTCGCGAAAGCAGCGACGGGCAGTCCAGCTCCCCCCTTATCAGCCGAATCAGCAACAAGACATCCGCCACACAGCGCCTGGTCCGAAGATCTGGGAGAAGAAGCTCGGCCTGCAGCTCAGCAACAGGAATGTCTCTAAACAGCAGTCCTCGCCGCAGTCCCACCAGTCTCAGGAATCTCCTTTGGACCGCTTCCAGTTTGTCAACAAGACCCAGCTGGTAGGGAGACCAAACAGGACTCGCATATTCCAATAACTGGCGAACGAAGGATGAGTAGAGAGTCCTTAAGACTGCAGAGCTTGTCATTCCACGAGTTGACCTGTTGATGAATCCCAACATCCTATACGCTCTTCTGCACAGCTCATCGACATGGTCATTGAAGGAGAGATCAGCAGAGAAGGTAACACCCAAGTCCTTAATTTTGAATACTCTATCCAGAGGTTGACCATCCAGTGAATACTGAAAAATACTAGGTTGATGCAATCGACTGAAGGTCATTACAGAGCATTTGGACGAGTTTAGCCTCATGTTGTTAGTTCTACACCAATCCAGAACACCATCAAGACTCGACTGAAGCAGTGCAGAGTCGTCCCAGCTGGAGACCACCGTGTAGATTTTGACGTCGTCAGCAAAAAGCAGGGCATCCACTTTCAGTATCGAAGTAATATCATTGATGAATACAGTGAAAAGATATGGGCCTAATAAGGAGCCCTGAGGGACGCCCGAGGATTGGTGGAATTCTTGAGAAAGTGCACCAGGAAGTCTTACTAGCAAGCGCCGTCGCAGCAGATAGTCGCTCAGCCAGGAGAGGAGTGGGCCGTGAATGCCATAAGCTTTGAGTTTTTGTCCAAGAATGTAGTGGTCAACCTTGTCAAAGGCCTTGGCAAAGTCAATAAAAGCCACGTCCAGCTGTTTACCAGACCCCATGGTGGATAGTATTTTTTCTTCAAACAGAAGTAAATTGGTTACTGTGGATTTACAGGCGGTAAAACCGTGCTGACTAGGACAAACTAGAGGTTTCAAGTATGGTCTCAAACGAGACAGTACGAGCCCTTCAAACACCTTCCCAACAGCAGAGAGAATGGTAATGGGACGATAGTTTTCAACTTCTGAGGAACTACCACTCTTAAGTATAGGAACCACGTGTCCCACTTTAAGAATTTCAGGAAATGTTCCATGCCGTAGAGATAGGTTAAATAGAGTGGTCAGGGGTTGAACTAAGATGTCTTTGCAGTGATACAAAAGTGATGGTGGTACGTTGTCAGGGCCAGCACCCCTCATAACATCAAGTTTCCTCAAGACCTCTAAGACCTCCGAAGCAGAGAAAGATATAGCCGCCAAAGAAGAGTGTGTGTTGAAATCGAAGTGTGGAGCTGAAGTTACCGGCTGGGAGAAGACAGAAGAAAAGAATTCTGAAAACATATTTGCTTTATCCTGCAGGTCCAATGAAGTGCGTCCACTAAGTGTGACAGTAGAAGGGACTCCGAGAGATTCAGTAGAAGAGCGGACAAAACTCCAAAAGCTGTTGGGATTGTGCGGGATGGAATCTTCAATATGGCTCAGATAATCCATGCGGCATCTACGACTAAGGTTCTTGCAAGCCTCACGCAGTATACAGAAGCGAGTGTAGTCCGTAGGTAGATAGGTAAGTTTATAACGTTTGTGCGCAATCTTCTTTTGTATCACCAGGTTAATGAGCTCCCTGGAAAACCATTTAGGGAAGGGTGAGGTTCCCAGTCGTTTAAGAGGGCTGCATTTAACACAAATATCACCAAGCAATGAGACCAATCCTCCGAAGCTGTCTTGGACGTTGGTTGTTGCATAGACGAAGGAGAGATCCTCCGCTGAAAGCATCTCAGAAGCAGCATTCAAGTCACACTTGCGCAGGTTGGGGCAGGTGAAATATCTAGCAGGAAGAGTCCTTCATCCAATTGGAACGGAAAAGGCCAAAGGGGGATGGTGGGGATCAGCCTGAACCAGACAATCATCAGCAGCAACCACGGTGACAAATTTTATGCTGCTAAATATTAGATCCAAAGTGACTTGTCTGAAGTTCCGCATGTGATTAACCTGATCCAAGGAGTGCAACTCGGCAAGGTTCTCAAGAAGCTCCCCTTTACTTCTGTCCGCAGCGTTTTGGTCGGAGATGGGGATATCATAGGAGGGGACGTTGAAGTCACCCGCCAATATAAGAGAAGATGACGGCGAAGACGATACAATTTCGTCTACTGAACTGCAGTAAGTATCATAAGTAGATGCAGGCTGCCCAGGAGGGATATAGACACAGTTCAATATCAGTTTATGAACAGGTAGAGAGATAAAAAGAGTCTCGATTGGCGAGTCATAAATAATCTCTTGAGAATGTATGCTTTTATTGACTGCCACCATTACTCCACCACCAGAAGTTTTGCTGCTTGAATGGGCGTTTCTGTCCTTTCGATAGATTGTATAGCTGTCGGTCGATTGCAGTTCAGAAGTAGACACATCAGGGGAGAGGTTAGTTTCACACAGCAACAGAACGTCATAAACACTACACGCCAAAGCATTTTTCAAAGTATGAAGCTTAGTTCTAATTCCATTGACATTTTGGAAGTATAAATTCAAACTAGTTTTGCCGTTGGAAGTAATTAGTTTTTTTTTTACAATCTTGGGGATGCCGTTTAGATATTTGATGGTTAAATCTGGCTCGCCGGAATCAATACGGGACTTCAGAGTATCCCGCAGATCCGAGAGGTGCTGTCTTTCCTTCAAGGTGCGATCACGAGCCAGGGAGACGCCATCCAACTCATCTCCAGAGTCTATCTTGGTGCCAAAGGTTTTGAAGAGTGTAACGGCCTCATTCTCAGACGAGAGGCAGAGCTTTGTAGCTCGGGGTTTATCTTTGGTTGCTTTCCCAAGTCTGAAAAATCTAGCCCGGCTCATGGACGCTCCCAGACCACAACGTTCCAAGATGATATTGATAAGACTCTTATCGTGCTCCTTAGCAGCTGCCAGCACAGATGATTCGCATTCCTTAAGTCCGAGTACGATCACGTTACGTGTGCGGCGCTGTCTGTCGTTGATTTCCTCAAAGATATCCTCAACTGGAATGTCCCGGCCCTCTCCCTTAGCTGCAGCTTTGGCTTTTAAATCATTGACATCACTCTCGAGTTTATCGATGCGTGGCTCTAGGTAGTTAATTTTGGCGCTCAAATTGTTTATATCTGTTTTTTATATCCTGAAGCCCATCACCAATACCCTTAACCTCATCCTTGGTTGCGAGAAGGGAGAATTTCTTGAGTAGCTCATCCATTTTACTAACTATTAATTGAGATGGGTTAGAGTTGGCCCGCGTAACAGTCGACACGTAGGCAGTGCCACTTTTTATTTAAGTTACTGGCGTAATGGGAATATTCAGTTTTGTTTACTCCTACGCATTTGATGTGGAACCAACTTTGGCAGTCTGAGTCGCACTGAAGTCCATCGTCCGTGTCAAGAACCTTTTTCCTGCACACTCTGCACGCAGCACTGTCAGCCATTACGTGAGGATAGAAGCCTGAAAATCAATGTTCAAACAGTATTTGATATAATGCAGAAGTCGTACGTTGACGAGTGATCAAGATGGCAATGGAAGAAAAAAAAAAAACTTGCGCAGGTCTGTCAGCAGATGCTCCGCAAGTTGACACCGGTGACAGATGATTGACAAACACTGATGTTGGGTTGAGTTGTAGAGAGGGAACGGTGGAACATGAACCAAGAAGGTTATGTTGACATATTTTCTGTTATTGACAAGATATGGTATACAATTTGTTAGTCCGCGTTGTTTTATGAGGCGTGTGCAGGTGGAATGTGATACACACATACAGCTTACGTGTCGCCAGGAATGCAATCCACACAATTGAGAACAAATACTTCTCAATGGTATTGATAGGCATTAAAGAGTTCATAGAAGCAAATCATCTCAACACAAAAAATCCGCCATCTTGTGTTTTACGATGTTCTTTTATCCTTACGTTCAGTGGTATTTTTGTTTCGCCTATGTATTCCCTATTGCAACTACATTTTCTACTGTAAACACAGTTTTTTGGAATCCTGTGTGCCATTTTTTGGATTTGATTTTACGAGACTTTTTCTAACAGTGTTGTGTGTTTTAAACGCGGTTCTAATGTACTTTCTACCTACTCTTTTAATTTTCTCCGATAACCCCGGCACGTAAGAGATTGACAGAAACGCAAATTTATCACAATTCTGTTTTTCTGACTCAGGAATGATTCTTCTGGTTCGTTTGCACTTATTTATTACTATTTGAGGGTATACATTTGCTTCTGAGATCCGATTCAACTTTCTTAAATTCCTCTATTAAGAGGGACCCATTGCTATCCCCTCATCTAGACGGTAAATTTTACCCTCTAACTCAAAATAATTGCATTGAGTGCATAGTTCTAACAGTTCCATAATTACCGGCACGGGACCTTTAGTTCTATCCTTTAATGTTTGGTCTTCTTTGAGACGTGATTTAATAATTCCGAGAGTTTCCGGAACTGGTACATTTGTAAATAGGCTTTCAACATCAAAACTTACCAGTTTGTCAGTTTCAGTCAACTTTAGGGATTTTTACTTATCTACAAAATCCCAGGAATTTTTGATGAAAGAGTAAGTTTTTCCTATCAATGGCATTAAGATGTCCAAGATGGACTTTAGACAATTCCCTGCAAGGTGAATCACGAGAACTAATGATGGGCCGGAGAGGGATGGTAGGTTTGTGGATTTTGGGAAGGCCATAGATTTGGGGGATTTTGGAGTGGTGAGGAGTTAATATAGATCTAAATTTATCTGAAAAAAATTCTTTGTGTTTTCTTAAGGTGTTTGCTACTTTGCGTTCAAATGAATCAGTCGGGTCTTTATTTAAAACTGTATATTTGCCAGCATTTAAAGTTTCCGCAATTTTTTTTTATACGCTACTGAGTCAAGTACAACAGTAGCGTTGCCTTTATCGGCTGGTAAAATCTTGACCGTGTCGTCTTTCCCAAGGATCGACATGGCTTTTTTCTCCTCTATTGTTAAATTGGGTTTTGTGGGAGGAATTATCCTGATTAAAAGACTGGCCTCACAGCGAAACCGGTCACCCTGTTCCTCAGATAACTGTGAAACAGCCGACTCGATTTCAGTTACGAAATCCAGTGCCTTTACCGATTTTTGTACCAGAGAAAAGTTTAAACCCTTGGATAAGACTGATATTTCCGCTTCATTGAGGAATTTTAAGAGAGGTTGATTACATTTTTATTATTTGCATCCGTATTCACCTTGCCATCTTTAGGCAAATCACATTTTTTGAGCCTAATTTTTTTCAAGTTTGGATATTTTCTTTTCCTTTTCTGTTTCAGAAACTTTTTTTATGTCTATTTAGGATGCTATCGAGAATGGTTTTGAATTCTGTACCGATCAGGGTTTTTAATTCAGTTTTTTAAATCTATATACTATTTTGAGGAGGTATCTTTCACGATTATGATATGCAATTCTTTCTTTAAGTAAAGATTTAGAAGCAGAAGGCAAAATTTTACTGGCTTTTCTACTACGAAAATGAGTTTTTAGAGTTAACCCTATAGGCAATGTCTTTGATTTGTTTACTGGTTCCGGGTCCGTACCGAGAATCAATTCTTTGTTTGAAGGTTATTTTTGACGATGGAAGGATTGTAAAGGAAACAGGACTTTTCTGGACATTTGCCATCGTTCAGTGAAACAAGAAATCCGTAACAGTACGTTTCGAGATCTGCAATCTGAGATCACCTACGACTGACCAATTCATATGATGGTCTTCGGACGGATGATGGCCACGATTACCTTTGGCTAGTGCCCTCTGGTCAGTCATAGGTGGTTTATAGACGAATGAAGACGTATTGTGACCTGTATTCCGTACTTCAGTTTTCATGATTAGTGTTGTGTATAGTCTTTTATTAAGTGCATGTTTATAGAGTTAGTGAAGTTGACAAACAACATGGTGGTTGTGATTCCTGACTTAGGCGTGTCACAACGCTTTGGTAAGATTTGTTTATTTTAACCTAGTTTGTAATTATGTATTAGGTTAGTTATTTACCTGAAGAAGAGATCAGATTGCAGATCTAGAAACGTAGTGTTACTGATTTATTGTTTCATTAAACACCCATGTTACCATCGGAACCTTTAATCTACCTTTTTAGGACCAAAATACTCTCTTGCAGATCTTTGGAATTTAGAGCTATATTTAAAATCTAAATAATGTCAACATACATAAGGAAATGACAATTATGTATTGGCCAATAGAATTACCACCGTTGGTCCCTGCATGGTATTGAGACTACTGTTAGTATTTGGCTGTGCTTCCGTTAAAGCAATGCAATTAGCTTAAGTTGAATATCGTTAAAAAGTCTGTGTTTACCACGTGAGTGAATACTGAGGCAGAATATTGTCTAATTACTGCCATATTGAGACAGAAATGTACTGAGAAATACCGTGGGATATTTAAATATTAAGAGGTCTGAGATGAACTAGCACCATGTTTTGTTATACTGTGATTGCGGTAAATTACGGAAACAACTCCTTGAGGAGACAAGCTTTATCATAGGCGATATTTTATTCTACAATAAGACAAAATGTGAGAGTATCCTCAGCATACCCAACTGGAAAAGCTGAATCACTTGTAGGAAAATTGAAATATATAAGTTGAACAGGACCTCAGAAAATCTTTTAATCACACAAAGAGCAACGGTGTCTGCAATGTACGAATCTGAAGTTATATTCCGTCATTCTGTTTCAGATCCTTAAATCCGATACATAAAACTCGCAAATCTATACAATTCACCTTGGATTTCAATGCGTTATCAGTAATTTAACTACTAATAAATATATTTTTTCCACATAATAAATTGCAATATGTTATCTATTACGTAGAAAAACAAAAATGTAAGATATGAAATCCGACGTCGTGAATGTTATTTTAAAAAATTTCCAAATGTGAAATATGGTAAAACTTTAGTATAAGAATGAAATTAAAATTCTACGCTTTGAAATTGCTCGTTGACCTATAAGGACATTTGCGCTGCTTCTGGAATGACAGATATAACATACGTGTACAAATCCAAACGAGTATTTCTTATACTGACTTGTATTGACTGTCAAAGTCAAGTCAAAGTCAAGTCTTTTATTGCCGTTGATAATATTACAATTATGTGGCAAAAGTCATACCGAATAAAATCTATAATTTTTACATTCGTTCACAATACCACATTCAGACATACAATCGTTACATTCATCCATACCACTTACTCGCCAATTCTCTCCCACTGCTAACGCCAGTGTCAGTCTTCTAGATTGGAGGTCTTCCAACTATAATTAAAAAACTCGTCGACGCTATAGAATGCTTTGGACGCTAAAAAGCGCTTCAGACGAGTTTTTAACGCCTTGGGCATTTGTACGTGTTTCATGGAATCCGGCAAACTATTGATGAAACGGACACCTGCCTGCGAGGGCAGGTGTTCATAAACCACCGTTCTGTGTCGCCCAGTACGGTAGTTGTCTCTGCCTCTCTTTTCATATTCATGCACGTCACGGCCCCTAGTCAGGGCACATTTTGACTTACAGAATAAAACTGCCTCCAAGATATAGAGACATGGCAGACTCAACAACTGCAATTTTTTTGAAAGCTGGTCTGCACGACTCTCTGAAGTTCTATAATTCACGCTACCATTAATACAAGTCAAAAACCTGAATGATAAAAAACTGTTAAAAACAGTTTGTCTTGGATGGCCTTCTCGAACTGTACGTAGGAGTTATGAAAGTGATGAGATCCAAATGCCTGTGGTTACGTCACGATATAAAAAGTTAAATTTGAACTTGTGTTTTAAAATATATCAATGACTTAAATATTATCTACATTTTGTTTATCATCATAATTGTATTTATCAAATTAGTTAATTATATGTCTAGGTAAATTCTATACTTGCGAGCGTCACCTATTAAATATTCCAAAAATCTGTTAGGATCTTTATTTTTATACTGTGTCCCAAGACAATGTGGAAAAATGTGCATCGAATCTATACAGGGTGATAACAGATATATATATGAAAAAATGGATGATTAAGCCGTTTTTTTGAGTTACTGGTTGTCATAGAAAGGATTATAGAGGTTTTCATCTACAAAAGTTAATAAAGCTAAACAGAAAGCATTTATTACATTTGTAAAAGAAAGAACAAAATTAAAATACAGCAGTTTTTACTTTATTATACAATCCTTTGAAACTTATTACTGACCGAATTATTCATTCTGCTTAGGTCGTAAAATACAGTAAGAAAATACATGTCGTTTCATTATATCATGAAACAACGTAGGGACAATGTATACGACAATGCAGGAACAGTGAAGTCGTAGAACTGAGACCGGACACAGACAGATAAGTAAAAGGCAAAAACTTTGTAAATTGGTCGCAAACTGGAGAACTAACTTTGGAAGGGAAATCTGATACAGAGCTGAATAAAGCTGGGTAAATCTATGTTGTGAACATGCTTTAAAGTTTTTTCATGGAATTATAGACATCGAAGTACACCAGTCACTTTTTAACATCCAGCACGTATGGCGTCTGAAACTTATTATACGAACCTAAAATAGGTAAATGATTTTTATTTGTTCTCATCTTCGCACTTTTAATACTTAAATATTGGAGTTTAATTAGTTTGAAGAGAATCTAAAATGCGATTAGAGGCGTATTTATTGTTCTTTAAAATGAATCATATCCCATAGAGATATGATTATAAAGTGTGTAAAAGTGTGTTCGGTTTAACATTGTTTTTTTAGTAAAATCAAGATGGCTGCCAGTACAAAAACTAAGAAATAAAGGATTACTAAAACATGACTTTCTCTCAAATAGTAATAATATTTTTTGAGTCTCACTGTATGTATTTCTGTTTTGCATTTCGTTTACTTAATAAAATTTAATATCAATAGGCACAAATATGCAACATGATTCTCTAATAAATTAGTTTTTTACTATTTTATTTCTGATAATATAATTTTTCGGGTACTTGTTTGAAATGTAAACCAATCTAAATTTTTATCGAAATGAAAACCAAATTAACAGGTATTGAATTAAGAAAGAAATGGAAGGAAAATATTTGCATTAAGCATAAATGTCAAATAAAAAAACCTACGATATTGTGATCGATTTCTGGCAACTTCAGATAGAATTATTGATTTAAACGGCTCAGAATACGTTATAGTTATAATGACATGTAACAGATTATGATATTCTACATATAATGTTTTGTAAGGTTTTGATTGTTATAAAAATTTAAATGCACAAATAACAATTAATTATTATAAGGGAGAGCTGATTGAAGTTCTGATGGTCAAAGTTTCGATATAAAATTGAGATAGAGCGCAAGTTTATGATCTATCTGTGAACTTTGACCGTTGAAACTTTTATCAAAAGCCAATGGTTGACTTTTTAGTAATCCGATTCTACACCTTATTTCGTTTTACAATATTATCTCAAAGACCAGTGGCCACAGAGTACGGTCATAATAAAGGTAAATAAGGGATTACTGTATCCTTAAAAAATTAACGTTCTCTATAAAACATTGATATGATTGTTTATCATATTGAGATATTAAAAGTTTTTATGAGGTTGTGTTTGTTATAATTTACTGATAATAAATTTATCGATGAAATCCTTTTTTTGGTAATGATATCCCTTGCTAAGACCTTGACTCGAATAACATGTTTAATCTCTCCGGATATAGCAATATTTTTATTCAGGTTTACGTATTTTAAGCATATATAATAAATACAGTGTAATATCACAATAACGATACTTCTAAAAAGATGAGTAAACTAGAAAGAAAAATAATTTTCGTAATGACGTGATTCTCCGTGTTTGGAATTCATACGTTGTTTACTACGTCCTGTGTAAATACTGTTTTTTCAATATGCTTTAGCTGTCCTGTCTTCAAGTAATCTGGGATATGACTAAAAGTCATTTCTTCATACAAAATTGAGATTTATTTTTCAAAAAGTAGCAGGTGATGGGTGGTAAGTACACAATCAGCAGCGAATATTGTTTGGCGAATGATTTTCCCATTAAACTTCTGGCTTCTGGAGTATGTTGTGCTTTTTAAAAGCCTGTCTACATGAGTTTCGGGGATTAGATTCTAAGTGTATTATGTTATAGCAGTGTCATTCTCTGACGCTTCTGCTCAAACAATTTACCACATTTAATTAGTTCAATGTAGACTTTGAGAGACAAAACATGCACCTCTTGTGTGCAGGTCACAAGAGTGTGCTTTGTGTTCTTTTAGTGATCTTTAATATACAGACTGAAATAAAACTTTCTGCAGATATTCTCAATGTGAGGGTTTCATAAGATCCTAGGTTTTCGGTTTCATTGTCATACGTGTATAGACCTAGGACTCGCTAAAAATGTGCTCCGAGGGGTTTTTACATCATATATGCTATATTAACCGATACTAGTTCATTTTACTGAAAATAGTTATTTCCGTGTCATCTGGATTCTCTTTAAGGAGGAGATTTTCTTTTATGCATTTTTGTCCTATATTGTATTTGCCCGTTTTAGCACATATTGTAAATTTAAGCTTTTGTAATGGTGTATTTCCAGATAAGTTAAAAGTAAGTGCAGTGATCCCTATTTTCAGAAAATTTTTATCCTTAAAACTATATAATCTGCGTCCAATTAGTCTGTTATCTGTATTTTCTAAAATTGTTGAGTAGTTAATTAAAATAAGACTTATTAAATCTTAACAACATAAATTCGTTCAGCACTAATCAGTACGGTTTTCAGGAAAGGTAGATCGACGGAATATGCGCTCGTGGGTTTAACTGACTTGATATATGCTGGAATGAAGGAAGGAAATATATCTGTTTATTTATAGATTTAAAAAAAGCCTTTGACCTAGTAAACCACGAAAATTTGCATCGCAAGTTGGAGACCGAATTTGTGAGAGGGTTTGCGCTTATATGGTTTCGCAGTTTTTTTTTTTGGTCGTGATTAGCGTGTACGTGTGGGTGAATGTCTAAGCTCAGCGTTACCGGTTAAGCTATATGTTCCTCAGGGTTCTTTCATCTCAGTGACTCATTTTTTTGTTTTTCATTAACGATTTGCTGGAGTTAAACCTCAATGGAAAGTAGCAAAAATGCCAAATACTTTTGCTCATGACAATGCACTTTTTTACCGTCATAAAAGTATTGAAACACTTTATGAAATTCTAACTGACGATCTGCATACATTAAGACATTGGTGTAAAGTAAATGCAATGCAAATAAATATTAGCAAAAAACACATGTACATTTTGATTTTGAAGGTTTAATTTTATCTAGTTTAAAGTATCATATCAGTCGTTTCTTGTGAGATTAGCTATAATAATAAACCATTAATAAAGAGAAGGAATTCAAATATCATGGAATAATAGTTTTAGATGAAAAACCTAATTAGGAATAACATACAAATTCCTTACATTAAACACTTAAATCTTCGGTCAGAAAATTTTACTTTGTCAGAAATGTTTGCTCAAATCATTTGTTAAGAACGTTGTATTTTGCCTTAGTTTATTCCAGATTACAGTATGGGGCGGTGCATATAAATATCTCATTCCAAAATTACATGTTCTCAAAAACTCTTTACGAATTATTTTCCTTTGTTTAATTCAGTAAAACAATTTGTCCATTCAGCATATTTATATCTATAAAGTCCATAGATTGTTTTACCAGAGAAGCGGAAATAATGGAACTAATGATCTAAAAGATCATAAGTATAAAATACTTAACGCGTAATATAAATCTTAGAATATTTAGAACTCCAAAAGTATATAAATCGTCGTTTAAATGTTCATTTCCTAATAGCGGTCCTACGTTTTGTAATAAGCTACCCTTGTCAATCAAAGAATCAGTAGGTCTAAGAACTTTTAGCAGCAAGGTAAAAATATGGTTGTTTCCCTTAAGTACTTTGTAATTATATTTAGATTATATTTAGATGTAGAACAATAAACTTCAAAATATATTATTTTTAAAATATTTTTGATATCTTTTTATAAATTTTATGCTTTGCTAAATATATCAGTGTATTTGTGGCTGTATAGTTTAACGTGTTTGTAGAGTACTACAAATAACAGACGTCACAGTGCGCGGCTCTGTGTCATTTCAATTGCAAATCTGGACTCTAGATTTTGTGTGTATTTTTTTTTTCTGGTGACCTGGCCACAATACTTGTAAACTTGGACAGTTCTTATTCCATTAAAAGAGTTTTTGTTTCTTTTTATTTAATTAAAAAAAAATGCTGGGAATAAATCATTATTTCATTATTTCAGTTTGGGTTTTCGATCTTCCCATGTTGCTGACTTGTTATTATAATTCGATTTGTTAAGTTTTACAAACTTCTACATAGCTGCAATAAGTTATTTTGTTTTTTAAGTTAGAAGGAATATTTTAATCTCTTTTTATCTTAATTTATCTCAATTAATAAGCGATCTACTAAAATGCTACAAAAGTTAAAACAGGTAAAACCTAATCATATAAACTTTGTGAAATGTGCTTATTATAAATTAACATTTTAGTCATTGTATATATAAATCACTGTACCAAATTGTTGAAGTATAAACCTTTATTTTTGCATTAACAATTGGTTAGACTAAAACTTGCCAAAAACGCATTGCTTTCCCAACGGACTACATAGTGTTGAGCATATCATGTTGTTGCTCATATTATGCATGGACTGATATTATTTTAATATGAATACACTCATGTGTTGTGTGTTTAGGTTAGAAACTCATAGTGATAGCAATCTTAACATTTGAATATAAACATCTATACACAATATTATAGTGTTACAAATCAAGGCTTAAAGCGCCATTTCTTTATTTGTTCCATATACAAACAAAAAGTAACTTAAATTTTATGTATAAGCAATCATTCCTTGAGTTTTAGGGTTTGACCAGTTTCAGTCCTGGTATATCCAGTTTTAATTTGTATTACTTTAAATTCAAATAACCGTATGGTCTTCAACATGATTTTGTCTGTTTCTTTTGATATGTTTTACTAATTACAAAGTTACAGCTTTTTTAGTAGAACATTTGAACGGTTTTGTATCTAGGCCAAATACAAAATGGTATAAAATAACAATATATATTTTAGATCTATCTTATTACATATTTTAAATTACTAACTACGTGTGTTTTAGAACTAATAGTAAGTAATATTAAAAAAAACTATTATTGTCAACTTACAAACCATGTTATTGCTTCCAGACATAGGTAATGTACTAGATATATAACTTTTATTTACATACACCACTATATTCCATGGGCATGACTGCAAGATTGTAAAAAATCACGTTATAATGGAGTCCATAAGGAAATATTATCAAAGTCGTTCCCTATTTCTCCTCACCCCAAGTTATGTCTACTGAAGGTCTGGGACTAAAATTGTTATTAAACAATCGTGAAACCAACTGTACCACTGTAAAATTTGGCTAAAACGGGTGTGTACCAGTAAGACTCATAAATTTTTCAACTTACTTTACTATTTAGTTTCAAATGTGACCAAGGTTATTTTTAGATGTTACGTTTAATTTACTAATTCTCATGAAAGAATTATAATTACTTTAAATCTTAGCTAGTGAGATCAAAGAGAGGTTTATAACGAGGATAGAAGTTCTGAATTGAGAGAGCGACGGGTTAGTGTGGTAGGAATGGGCAGAGAACGGATTCAAGTAGACTCTCTCACATAACGTAGAGCGAGTAATGGTGGAAAGGGTTGATTTAATAAGAATTTTAAGTTCAACTCCAGTTCACATTCCACTTAGTGCTGCGGTCTGATCAGAAGTCTAACTCTGTGACAGATTTGATTTCTGGAATCTGGAATCAACATCCATCTGAAGAGATTAAAAACAGTCAGTGACGAAGAAGTTCAAAACGAACTCTCAGAGACACCTTGATAACAAATAAATGTAATCAAGATGAAGTGGTATTCTCATCGTCTCTCATCAGGTTCACAAATTCGAGTGCACGACGATGTTTCTAAGGCGATCTAAAATAACGGTGGAAGTCCCGAGTTTGCTATGCATAACGTAGAGCAATGGTGAGAAGTGTTTACTTTCATTAAGAATATTAAGTTCAGCTCTAGTTCACTATCCACTTCAGGGTCTGAAGTCCAAGATTAACTTTCTTAATGAATCAACCCTTTCCACCATTGCTCTTCGTTATGTGTAGAAAACTTCTCGGTTGCATTTCACCCGACTAAGATGATAGATTTTACTCCTCGAACGTTCCATTATACATTTTGTAACAAATAACAAGGGTGTAGCGTTTTTTAAATCAACATTGGTTTGATTTTTTTTAATTACAATTTAATTAAATGAAAATTTTTGGGAAAGGAATATTGGGATTTAAATGGACGATATAAAGGGTTATATGATTGAAATCCTATTATCTTCTCAAACTCTTCATGGTCAGTTTACAAAACCTTAAACAAAGAAAGCAGAACATATTTTATTACAAATTGCTTTCAACTGCATGTTCATGACATTACACAATTGCCCACTAAAGTATGGTATACTTTACACAAGGTATGTTAAACATTTTATTGCCAACAGCATGGATACAAAAGTTTGTATGTTTATTCACTACAACTATAACAGTTGTTCCCAATACAAAACATGATTTTTTTGACTATCCATATCATGACGTAAAATAATAACTTAATATTTAAACATTTCAAAATGAATATCTCAACATCTAGTACAGCATTGTACAATTTAAAATTTACAGTGAATTAAAACAGGTAAAACTTTGGTTTAGATAAATTGGTGATCTGAGCATTTGCGCCTCATTATGTAAAAATCATCAAACTATAATTTCTGTTACAACGCTAGTATTTTTTAATATTTACTAAATGTTAAACTTAGCATTATTAATAAACATATGAATAATCAGATACATTTTGTTCCTTAGTCTCATTACAAATTTACTACTAAGAGAGACAATAAACTCTCCAAAATTTCAATTTATGAGAGTCGTCTAAATATTTAAAAATATTAGGTATCGAACCGTATTTAAGACTCGCTCAACTATATATGTCTTCAGAGATACAACAAATGTAGAAGAGTTGTATTGTTCCATTTTTTTTTCAGAAAATAAAGAATCAAGTGCTATAATATAATAGTTGACTGTTTATTTATAAATAATACTGAGATAACAATTATAAACTAATTGACTCTAAAGCGCCTCACAATACTCAAATACTACTGCTAGTGCATTAAGAAAACCCAATTGCTTAAGTGCGAAAATCTGTGGATTTTATCATATAAAATATTGTCAAGACTTTCGCCAATAATATTTTAGTTTTCTTTCATAAAATAAAAATTTAATGATTTGAAGGAGTTCGTGTCTCTATTTACAAATGAATATTACCCATGTATTGATGGATAATCATCAGTTTATATTAGACATTAGTAGGGTTGCTATATCTTTTACTTCGAACAACTTCTTAATGTATGTATGTAAAACAGTTATATTCTTCCAGAGGCAGTTAGATTCTTCTATTATAATACATCCAACGGATATTACATGCGGTTACATGAAGACGTTATTATTACCCGTTTCGTATAACTTATTAATTTACTTGTAGAAACATTCTAATGCTTATTGCCTACTAAACTTACTTACGGAGATTACGCGTGTATTATAATCTTCATTAATTACAAGCCGTTTAGTCCAGACACCTATTTCATAAATGTTTTCACTGAATTGACTGATGTGACTGCTGCTATTTTAAAGTTTGATACAATAAGAAATCTATGCGCGTTCCTAACGTTTCTAATTTTTATTATATTTGGTCCTAAACTTTACAATCACTTGGAAAATAGAAAGTTCAAGGTTAACCAATAATATTCTCTGTTGCCAGTTTAAATATCTATACATACTCTTATAATTAAAACATACAACTAGAAAAGCTTTGAATAATTAATTTAGGCTCTTAGAAGATTATCAATACAAACGTTTAAATATAAAATATAAATCTGGTCTTATTTTTGAATATTGTTGAACTTAACCCTTTTTAATACCCTTTCCTAATATTGTTGAACTTAAACATTTAATAGCGCCTCTCTGTCATTTATTCCTTGTATTACAGGTGGTTTATAAATGATCTTATTCATTTACAGGATTCCTTACCGTACTACCAAAAGTGACATAACAACTTACTAACGAAAATAAACAGTTTACAAACTCTCAGTAAAGCCACTTCGAAAGCGACAAAAGCCAAGTGACTATCTCGACGGTCCACTCCAGTATATTTAAATTGTTATTACTTTTTACTCTTTATGGATCCCGAATATACACCTAAAGCGATATGTGAAGATGAGTTGATCAAAATAAATGCAAGCGGTAGAGTTTCAACCGCCATAAAAGAATTTTGGCCTTATATCTTTATATTTTTAAACTTTTTGTTGAATGAAGGTTTGGCTGTAGACAAACTCAACGTAATCTCACGATAATTATCAGTATAAATCATAATACGGAGTTAATTCATTTGATTAGGGACTCCTTTATATTTATTACAAACATCTCTAAAAATATTATACAAATTTGTAGACATAAAGTAAATGAGACGTTAGACCCTGCCTGTTTGGTCAACGTACATTACAAGTATAGGGTATCGGAATTTGCATTAAGACTGGGAACCGATTTTGAGGAAGGTAAATTAAACTCAGATAACACTGGGATACATGTACTAAATATTTACGTTACACTTTGCAGTATAGTAGATAGGGACATATTTTCATGAATACTAGTTTTTAATAATTGTAGTAAAACATTTTACAGAAACTTGTCAAAGTTGTCATATGACCTGAAAAAAAACTTGTTAGAAGAATTTAAATAGGATTATCAAGCAACGTCGAGTGTGGCTGCTGTTTGGATGGGTGAACGCTGGAGCGATCCTGTCCTTGCAAGCAGTGCGCCTGCCCGGCTATTAGTTAGAGGGCTTCTTAGCCCTAACTCCGCCTAGGTAAAATAAGAAAACTTTAAGCTTTCCTATTATAGTCGGGGGGGGTGGGGGGTGTACTTTTCAATTTTAAATTAAAAATTTAGTAAAAAAAACTTGGTGAGAGTGTGTAATGCCCTGTAAATAGGTCCGTATAGGACAAATAATAATTTTATCTCAGAGAAATGATTTTTGATAGTGCCCTTTGGGTGGGGAGTAATTTTTATGACTCAATGAACCATTACGCATTTCCTATAATTTTACCATTATTATGTTTGGCACTCTAACAATCATTATCACCTTTTTTTCAGAATGACATGTTATCTTGGTCACTTAAGCACTTTATCAGAAAGTGTAAAAATTAAAACCCTGACCACAAATGAGCAATGCGACTCGCAACATACATAACACTCAGAAATCATACCTTCCAATTCACAATCTGAATTTACGAGAGTCCTATAACCGTTCAAACATACCTGTCCAAAAACATATATGGTGATTTACCGTCTCTCGAATCGCCTAACAAGGAAAAGTATAACATGAGAGAGAGATTTTTCGTTGAGCTTCGTGGATTTTTCCTTATCGGAGGTTCGCACGCATAAACGATTGTAATTTAGGCTTATTACCTCTACTTATTATACATTTTTTATTGCAAAGAGACTGGTTGTCAAAAAGTGAATTAGATTTCTACACTGTAATTTAAACGACCAACAACTCTTGACTGATCTACACTGCTATTATTTTTAAGAGTTAAAATTGTTTATTAATTACTGAATATTATTTAATACTATAGTTCCTAAGATTATGACTATTTTTTTTCAGCTACATACACATACATACACTAGGTGGAGTTTACGAGTAAGTTATGTACGTTTTTAGCCATGTAATAAACCGGAAATTTACATCTCCTCGTTGTAAAATTCAATAATTTACTTACAGGGTGTGAAATTAAATAATGTATATGAATATTTACTAGTTTTAAATTTAATATTAGCCTATAAGTTTAAAGTAACTTTAAATGTTTTGGGGGGTATATTATGTTCTTATAAAGTATTTTTTGGACAATTATCTTCAGCCTCTCTATGTAGTTCCACATAAGAGTTATGAATCACAGGTTCAGCAGATGAACTTACACAACAAAGGGCTAGTTACATGGGATGTCAATTTACACACACCATATATCCACCTCGAAAAAACCCTCAATAAACACAATCATAAACAATATAATTGAATCTTGTACTGTGATGTTGGAGAATTTATTTTGCGCTAAACAAACGATTCAAACATTGTTTTTTTTGTTTTGTTTCTCGTAATTGAATGTAGATTTTTATGTTGTAATGTTTGAAGTTGTTCAATGATATTTACGTTTGTATCTCTCTAATATCTGAACTCGCTGTCATAAATGTGGATGCCCAGCTTGGGACAATACACCTTTACCGGCTTCATTATGCTGTAACCATCCCCTGTAATGACCTCAATAAAGAGAATTAATTTTTTTAAATGTAAGGTCCCTCTATCCGTTACCATTCAAACAGATGCAGAATAATAACATAAATTGTCGGGTGTAGAGGCGTTTCAACTAATAAGCCTATAATGCTTGGTAAGCGCTTTTACTTTATAAATGGAAAATTATATTTATTTGTTCCACTCTCTCGTGCTAAATACAATGTTGTATGTATATTGGACTGATGGCATAGAGTATTTTCTCCTTCTCGCGGGGGGTGGGTGGGGTGGGACGTAACTGAAAATTTTATAATAACTCTTATGTGAAACTGTTTTTATTTGGAGAGAGTAATTGATAATAATAATGTACGCGCGCGCGTGAAACAAGTAATGAACTCGTTTGATTAAGTACATGCTCACTTGTGTACATTGAGACGACTCGTTTGTATTATATTTTTTTTTACTTTTCGATTAAAACCTGGAAATCACTGAATCCCATTTGAAGCGTTAATTTGATCAGTATCAAGTCCCAGTGGCCTGTGCGTATGATTTAATAAAACAGAGTAGGGAGGAGAGGCAAGAAATATGATTACAGAGGGTGCGTTGTTTGGTACTGACAAAGATGTGGTGGTCACAGACATGGATTAGAACCTGCTTATTCTAACATTAGATCCAAAGTCCGAGGCTTTAGACCGCTCGGGAACCGACTCGAGGTCTCCTTGCTTTCTATTCTCCCCAATAATACATTCTAAGCATTATTTTTTTATTTTAAAATCCTATTTGACTGTTCTATCTTTTGGTAAGTGGTTTATCAATTCTGCCAGGTTTTTTTTCCCAACTTGTGAATTTGATTTAATTATCAACTATATCTGTATAATTGTATCCAAAAAAATGTCACTTAAAAAAAAAAAAGCCCAAAACCAAAAAAACAAATAACAATACGAATAAAAAAAAACCACTAAAATACATCCGTTTAATTGGTTTTTGCATGTTCCAGACAGGAGAGACATATTTTCTAAGTTTTATTTCTTTTTTTTTTTTTTTTTTTTTTTTTTTTTTTTTTTTTTTTTGGCTTTAACATTTCGCATTATACACTGGTCTCTAGTTTCTCATATATATATTGTGCCAGATTTTCCATTTTATATAAGAATCTGAACGGGCCATGTTTGATCACATAGTCCAGTTTCGTTTAAAATACATTTACTGCGCAGGTTTTAAAATGCTTAAACTATTTAGTAGGTGGAGGGGGGGGGGGAGGTGCCAATCATAATATTAGCCTTAAAATATGATGCCCCCTCCCCCCCCCCCCCCCCCACCCCCTCCACCAAAACCCCCCCCCCCCCACACTACATTGATATGTTTTGTTAATTTTAATGCAGATTTAAAATGATCAAGGTCACATTTCCATTACATCTTCACGTGCATGTTTGCATACCGCGCGCTTAAACCTCCATAGGACATGGCATCGGCTGGTTAATTACAATGTAATCGACCAATAAGTGCAAACAAATAATACTTGATACACAATATTAACTTACTTTGGTGCAGAACTTTGTAGCAAAAGAGTGTAAACTTAACATAAATAATTGTTTTACAAGAACTATTTCTTGTCGTGTACTTGCCTAACAGAAAAAAAACAAAGAAACGGTTAGCAAGTAGATACAGAACCTAGCGGTGTAAATTACATGATAAATAAGAAAA
>NW_025776394.1:0-74191 GCF_021130785.1 Homalodisca vitripennis
TTTTTAACAAATATGTACGAGGGCTGTTTTTTTTTCAACTTCCACGATCGTGCCGCTAGATGGCTTGGAGCGAGGCGGGTATCGGCCAGGCCAATGCGCGGCAGTCGGACTGCGCAACCTCTCCCACTACAACCTCACTCATTTTTCGGACGGCCGAACGCCCATTTCCAATTTATCTAGCGACACATAAACATGGCTACCTTGATAGAATCTCCCGCCAAAGTGTGAAGTTGAGAAGTTTCATTCGTTTCTTGCAAGCTGAAAAGGTTATCTGACAGCAGAAATTACACCGTAGATAGAATGGAGACGAGTATACGGTGACAAGCTTTATGAGTGACAGTGTGCATGTGCGTGATTGGTGTAGGAAATTTAAAGATGGACGAGTTGACATTCATGATTGAAGGGGGGCAAGGACGAAAGTCGGTTCGCAAACGAAGACCTCGTTGATCGAGTTGACAAAGTGTAAGAAGCAATCGAAGGTTTTCAGCCTACGATTAAACGGAGCTTATCCAAATCAGTTTCCTGAGATTTCAAGGTCAGCCCTACCTATGACTCTATCGTAACTGGACAAGTTAGGCTACAAAAAACTTTGTGCGCGATGGGTGCCGAAGATGTTGTCTGTATGGACCACAAAGCTCGGGTGAATGGCGTCAGCAACATCTTTTCTGAAAACCGTTATGAAGCTGATGGCGAAGATTTTGTTGATCAAAATCGTGAGTTTGACAGGAGATGGGGGCTATGGGTTCTGCTACGACAACCCCAGAAACGAAACAGCAGTGCCCAACAATGGATGCATTCAAACTCTCCAAAACAAACCCAAAAAAATTCAAAAAAAAAAAACTTTCACACAACAAAAAGATTATGGCCACCGTGTTTTGTGGGATCAAAAAGGTGTAATTGCTGGTCTGAGTTTTTAGAGCCAGGGCCTACCACAATCAATGCGGAAGGATACTGCGGTACGTTACAACGTTTGCGGAGAGCTATCCAGAACAAAAGGAGAGGAATGCTCACATCGGGAGTAGTGCTCAATTCATGAACAACGCCCGTCCTCACAGTGCTGCTTTGACAAAGCGTCTTCTTGACGGGTTTTAAGATGGGATGTTTTTGACCATCCAGCGTTATAGTCCTGACTTAAGCCGCCGAGTGACTATCAACCTTTTCCCGGAACTGAAGAAGATTGCTTAGGAGGGCAGAGCTTCCGAACAGGACGAACGCGCTTGCGGAGGGACGCCGTGAACAAACCATTCTCAAATCAAACCTGGCGGCAAAAATTCTATGAAGAAGGTATTAAGAAGCTTGTACCCAGTATGAAAATGCCTCAATTTTAATGGCCGATTATGTTGAAAAAGTAAACTAATAATGTACCTATGCGGCACTTTTGATAGTAAATTTATTTAATTACTCTCCCTAGTTTTATTTTATATAACCACATCGGAAGATAGAAAAAAAAAACAGCCCTCGTATTAGTTCTTGAAACTTTTGCCAGCCATTACTCGTGTTTCGGTTTAATTTGATAAATGTGACCTTGATGCAACTTGTTTTTAACTCGAGTCTGAGGATAGCGAGATAGTTATGTGTGAGTATCTGTGAGCACATACAAATTTGAAATCCATTATTTACGGAAATTTATTTATTTATAAAAATTTATATGGAAGTTAAAGCAAAGGTATTAAGATACACATAAATCACGAAACATAACATATAACTATAACTTAGATCGAACCGAAAATACATTTACAATACCGAACATTCCTTGCAATTACTATCCTATTTCCTAGGTAATTTTCTAATTTCATTATCAAAACTTGCTATTGAAAATGCATGATGCTTAAAATTAAAGCAATTTTTAACTAATGTAAGTGTATGCCATGACAAGAGTTGTACATGGGACTTTCACCAAAAGGTATAGGAAATAAGAATTTCAGATGGAGGAGGAATAAATCACTATCGAAACTGGGGTCATGTTAGTTAGTTCATGCAAAATTTAAACAATTCGACAACAAAATTTATTCCCGAGGCATCCTAGGGTGACATGGACAGACATAGACCAATTTATAGGCTTCGCTTTACGGGCTCAGGCCGATTGGTCAACTCACTTATTTATATTGGCTATGTTAGTTAAATCTTCTTAAAAATCTAATTTGTATTTACAACTGTAATAAAAAAGTAATCTACTGGAATTATAATTAAGGCCTTTATTTAACATTTTACAGTAAAATAATCATTTTATAACTTTAAACATATCTAGAGCAATTTATTTTTTAGCCCTGCTCACTTTTTTAGGCTTGGGTTCCTCTAACTCATTGTTAACTTAAAGCTCACAGTAGAAAAAGTCAAGTGGAGTCAGGTCTGGGAAACTGAGGAGACGCTGTGAGGATGGAAGAGGGCCTTGTTTAAATCCAGTCTAATCGCCAGTTATCCTCTTGAAGAATAGAAAAAATGTTCAATTTCAAACCACCCCCAACCCACCCCCCCCCCCACCCCCCACCACACCACCCCCCACCCCCCCCCAACCCCCCACCCCCCCCCCCCTTTTTTTTGCAAAAAAAAAAAAAAAAAAAAAAAAAAAAAATATTTACGAGCAATATAACAAACACAGTACGTTATTGTTATAATATGTAATATTAAACCATCATGGCTCTTTATCTTCTATTCTATATTCTCTTTGTATAAATTCAAACTGTGACAGCTCAGTATCATTCGAGCTAACTTCACTCTGAAACATCATTTAATTTTATAGAGCCAAAATTTATGCCTTTTTACGCATTTTGGCGTAGTTTCCTATTGTCTTTAAAGGGTGAACATTCAAACTGTGAACTTCTGTATAGAGTAATCTCCCTCAAAGTGCCATTGAATGTAGTTTCAAAACGGCAATATAGCTTGAATACTATAACTGCTGTGATTGTGACACTCTAATCCTAATTATAATCCATGTCCAAAACATTACTTCTGGGGTTTAGCGATAACTTATGAATAAGTTTGCTACTCTGTAGGCAACCAGTAAAATATTTCAAGAATGAAGCTATTCGAATTTGTGTAAATATTTTTAACCTCTCACCCGTTTAACATAGAAAATAAAATTAATTCAAGAAACTTTCTACAACTTTACCTACTAGTGAAGTTAGAACTAATTATTACCCACTTTAGAGTTGAAATTGAATAAAGATCTTAGAATTTAAGATCATTTTTAAAAGCCGTTACTATTTTTATGTCCTATACATTTGTAAGATTTCCATAAGGTTGCTTAAGTGTTATACTGATTGGCCAACCGAAACCAATTTTGAATCTTAAAACTTTGTATTTTCAAAGCAAGTTCACATACACATACCAAATTAACATACTTGTCTGCCTATTTTGTGACTTGAACCGGCATGGGTAAATAATGGAATGATTGTCGTAAGTATAATCCCATCAAACTATGTAACATTGTGTTTCTAAAAATATGAAATCGCTAATTTAATACGCCCATCCTTACTAAATTATTGTAGCGAACAATATTACATATAATATAATAAATTAAATGTAATACGTACACGTATTTATTAATTTCGGGGGAACTCTGAAAGATGTCAGGCGTATATTTTGAATACCAGAGGTAGATTTAAGTAGCAAGGTTTAAAGAGTGGTTATTTACTTAACATTATTGTTACAGTCAAAGTACGGTAAACCTTTCCTACGTAGGGAGGGTCCGTCCTGGCTCCGTATTGCTTGTAAAGCGTGGTGAGGGTAAGTTCACTGACCAAAACTTTCACATTTATTCTTTAAAGATCATAAAAAAACAACTATAAAATTGTGTAATACTACACTTCCAAAAACATAATATTATTTGTTGTTATATTGAGTGGTTGTATCTCTTAAGGTTCTCAACAAAATTTACCCAAACACTGCTTGAAACATTTTTTTAATAAATTTTAGTCCTAGATTTAAAAAATCTATTTACCTCCTAAAACAAAGAGGAGTACAAGAGAAAATTTTAGGACAAGAGCAGAAACTAGCACATGTGCAGAAATAAAGCACTCACTGTAGTTCAGTTGGTTTAAACTTTTTTCATTTACTAGTGTCTATAAAGTTTGTAACAACCAACTCGGAGAGCTTAAGTTAGAAGAGAAGTTTTAAACCAACCTAAGGAAATCAGAATTGCAATTTTTCTAAATGCAAGTATAATGTACTTACTGTACAATGTGTAATCGTAACTGTATGTTGTTCATAAAAATCCTTTAGGTAATAATTAAAAATTAATACTATTCTCTTAGTAGGTTGGGGGTTAGACGTTGGTTCCGCTGATTGCAAATATTCTTGGTATACAACATTACTAGAGAATATAATCTAAAACTTTAATTATTCAGGCTCACAAAAAGAAAGTAGTGAGAGCCATTTTTAAAAAGTCGCAGCGTACGTTCAGGAAAAACCTAAACAAAATACTAATATTCTAACCTATCATATTGCACATCATTGTTAAATGTGTCCACAATAAACGATGATCTTGTTCAAACCAGGCCTACCAAAAACACAATTATCATTAATAGTAAGTCTTCCAAACAAGAGGCCATAATAAAAGTGATATTAGATCTGTTGGATTTAATTTAGGCTATGTTTTTTATTGTGTTACAATGTTCAAATCTTCTTTATGAAAACATTCTGGAGTTTTATTTACATAATTTATTTATTTATTGCTATTTTCTCGTCACAATCATAGTTAACAAATAAGACCCTAAAATTAAAAAATCCCTAAACGATTCATCAAAATTCCATTAGAATTAAAATGCACAATAATCGGACTATAGTTCGCCATATAGAATGTGCTCAATTTAAAGTCCATAAGCCCAGTTCACTTTTCGAGATTTCGAGGGGAGAAAACGAGACAGACAGAAAACATAAATGAAAGGTTTCCAGCCCCACGAGTGATAGGCTTTGATTTTACTCTCCAGGCAAACGAGCCAAAAATCATAGAATTTAATGCTATTACATTTCTGCAAGAAATTAAAATCTCTAAACTTAGTAGTTTTAATAATAAAAATATCGTTTAAGGTCTTTCACAATTTTTTTATATATAAGAAAGCTGCCTTTTTAATTTTGGGTCGATCATTATCAGTATTATAGACAAGTTACTAAAGTGGGCCAGCCTAAATATGGACAGGGACTGTGTATAAAATTCCTCCGGACATACCCCCTAGAGTGACCGACCCACACAATTCATCTCGGGGGTAATTAGGACTATTCATGTCCTACTCAAACATTTCATATAGCGGCTTTCTATCATATGAACATTTAAGAAAAACGTTTTAATGATACATGTTTGACACGTGAGGTTCAACTAAATATTCTCATTAGGTTTAAACAGAGACACTATTAATCACAGTTGTTAACTTATGGCAAAATTTAACACTTACTATTCTAAAAAGTTTTTAGTTAAATTTTCCAATTTACGCATTCCTCTGAAACCTTAATGAGTCAACCGAGCGTGCGAGCTAATTTAATGTATCAAACGTAACCCAGGTAGGAGTATGCCACACCAAGGGTTGCGAATCAGGCTTCTCTAAGGTCGAATGAAAATCTTAATAGCATAGCTCACTTCATTCTCGAGGAGTTAGGTAGGCCAGCCATACAACCACCATACAGTATAGAAATGTTTACATCACCCCGGCAGACAGAAAAATAAATTGTGTTGGCCTAGTAAGTGATAGGCTTCAATGAAGCTCAGCCAAAAGTCCGTTGTTGGTTATAAACCATCATAAAACGTATTCTAGTGTATGTAGTATAGAAGTTTTATACACAAATTTAAAGACTGCAGAAAGTCTTTATGGATATATTTTACTATATGATACATTCAAATGCTGTGTTTTGAATAAGGTTTCATAGCAGTGCTAAACAATAAAAGTTGTGGTGAGGAAGAGATATTGATATAACGCAAAACTATGTTGAATAAAAAATCTTGGCTTCTGTCACTCATTGGCTGATAACATAAATTTATCATATTTTAAAATCCCATATAATTGCACTCATCTTCTTCAGGAATGTATTTTATTCTGCAATTTCCATTGTTGCCAATAAAGACCAATGTACAAATATTAGCTAACATTTAGCCAAATCCCGCAGAGCGACCTGCACCATCATAGAACTCGGGTTGCAAATATATAAATGTTACCAGTAGCTTCAATAAAAATTGGAAGCCTATAGGTCAGATCGCTTTTGAGTAATCGTGCAAGTGATTGACAGAGATTTTTCCAAACCTAAGAGGAAACCTTCGCTAACCACTCAGCAAATAATAGGTTTGGAATAGTGTAATTTTTTATCAATCACATAATACGGTAATAAATTTCATAAAATACGTATTTACTGTTTTGGCCAACATAATAACTAGTCCTCAGAAAATTGTGAAGTAAGCTACAGAATAAAACAGTCGTCCTGTTAAAAGCTCAGCAGGACTTTTTGTATCTCACGCACCTGATTTATTTACCCTGTTACGTTTTTGAACAAACTTGAAAAGGAAGGAAACTTTTATTGTACACTTTGTTTTATTGTTTCTTTGTAAACAACATTCTAAATAGTTACTGGTTAAATGTATAAAAAAAATGGGCTGTAATAAAATTTAAAAAAGTTAAACCATTTACGGTACAATGAGTACACTCCTTATACGATTATATTTTACTGTGGATCTTCAAAAAGTCTTACGTAGCTGGATAAAGTTATTAAAAGTATGTTTATGTTTATTTTAAGTAATATCTATACCAATTCTCGATAGTATGGTATGAAATTTTGATCAATTTTAGGGAGAAGTCATAAAAAAAATACCTATCGAAATCGCCCTCAAGATGGAATTTGGGGGAGAATTTTTGAAACTTTTTGAAACTCCGATCATGACTCATACAGTCCAAAACACTATATATATATTCATTTAAAACAGAGAAAAGTCTCTATTTTTCGTCTAAACAAGAAATTTTCAAGAGATATATGAATTATTTTAGTCCAAGAAAGGCCTGTATATATTTTGGGATCATATATCAAATGTTAAATTGTGGTTAGGCTTTTTTTATATCTATCATACGATTTTTTTAAGATGTAATTTTCCCACATCCTTAAACCAATTTCCATAATTATAAATATAAAAAAAATTGAAAATCCAGTGATACTTGCTTTGAAACTCCGTGGACAAAATTTGTTTGATCGAAACAACTAGCTTTTAAAATTACGCAGATGAATCTTCATATTATACTACAGATCGATCACAAGAAACTCATGAAAAAATAACAGTCAACTGTTTTTGTTCTTATACAAGTGGTTTACGTACCATATCAGATCAATTGCATTCAAAAGCTTTGAAGATGAAAATACCCTTTCTCTGTTAAATGAAACCCTTTGTGGTATATTCTAACTCTTTAACTTCCTTTGATGTCACGATTGGCAAGAAATTGAAAATGTAGTCTCCCTTTCCTTTGAGTAAATCTCCACTTACAATAAATAGATTGGCCAGTTGTAAATTGAAAATTTAGTACCTTTACGAACAGAAATTTAATGGTAATGGAATAACTAATATACAAAATTGTTGTTCAAAACCTTCCAATTAATGTTGAGAATGACATATAAAATTTAATCTTGGGGTTATACATCAAATTTTTGTATCTTATTTTGAGTATAAAAAATGATTTGGATGAAGAAGTATTATTTCTTAGCAAAAAAGGCTAAAATAAAAACTAAACGTGGAGGTGTTTTTTCTCGTGTAGCCAAATATACGTGCATTGTAACATTATAATTTAATTTGTATTTTCCTATATATATATATTATATATATATAAATTCTTTATTAAACGAAGGTAGGATTGTGTGAAGGAAATGAGACTCTTCCGTACATTTGCCACTGTTCACTAACACAGTAACATGAGTAACGCTATGTTTTGAGATATGCAATCTGATATCTTTATCAAGTGATTAAGATAACTTTACTAACATTTCACATAACTGAAATGTATGCATAAATAAAAAAAATCATTAAGAAATATTTATTAGGATTAAAATTATTATTTGCTTTGTACTGAACTTTGTTCGCAGTATTTGATTAGAAGCTGGTTTATTTTAAAGTTTAGAGCTATTCCTTTTAAAGTAAGTATTCACATGTAATTTTAATATTAGGATATTGCCTACCAGCGCTCAAAGGTACTGATTTTGTGCCTTCAATGTCTCATTGGAAGTAAAAAAATAATTATTATATTTATGTTACTTTTACATGATTATATATTTTTGTATTTTACATGTACACTTAGCACATTTTTTGCGGAATGTTTCTCATAATAAATACTCCTCAGTTGTTACTGTATTCAGTATAATCATATTACATCTATGAAATTAATAGGTTATCAGTTTTAACCGCTCGCATTTGGTGGGTACCCACGTGTTTTCATTGTTATACAAATGCCTAGAGCAGATCACGTGATCATTGCTCGGATATAGGTGTTGTGCGCTATTGTTCATTGATAGCTATTACCTATGGGACTAACATGGGATTAAACGTAAAAAGTTTGTATTTGACAAAGTACCTAAATAAATTTGTGTTGTTTGAAATTATCTTTACTATTAAAACATATTATTGTGAAGTAATAAATTAACCGAACTGTATGATAAGTGAATATTTTAGCATTTATAGTGTCATTTGGACAAAATAAAACATTAAGTACGGTCCTAAAATCATTCTTACGTTTTGCAAAATACAGGTATCGTATTCTCAGCAATAGCAGGTATTGAATAATAACGATTTTCATAAATGCCAGGATTGTTTAAATGCGCTTATAATAATATTTGTAGCTTACGATTATATTTATATAGTAATCATGCATTAAACCAGCACGTGTTAGAACTAAGTAATATTCGTATTTTAATATTATAATAATACTCATGTTTTAATTAAAATTAAGACTACATTATTATTTAGTCTGATTAATACTAATGTGTTTCAATTTTAATATTATTAGGCAATTTAATTCTTGTATGTAGAGGTAATTAATTAAAAGGTTAAGTTTTACCAAATGACTATACAGATATTAATACATCTATAAACTGTTTATGTAAAAGTTAGAACTAATTAATATTACTATATTAATATTTATGTATTAATATGCGTACATTAAAACTAATTTCTACAAATGAGAATACTCGTACGTCAAGCCTATATTAGTAGAAGTAAATATAATTTGTATTAAATACTCATCACTAGAACCGGTTTTATCCAACATAGGCGTACCCAATTCGCGCTAGCCGTATAGTAATGATAAAGAGTTCATTTTTTTAAACTCGGGAAAAAAAATAAAAATACACATATGATTAAATGTTTTGAAATTGATTTACGTGTACAGTAACTGTATGAAATTTATATATTTTTTACGTTCTTAGATGTACGAATCCCTTGAAAAAATAAATATAAATATAGTTAATAAATAGTTTATGTGTTTTTGTAACATCCTTTAACCACCTTTAGAAAGTTTACTATACAAGTAGCAGTACAGTTTGTAAAATACATTTTAATATTAAAATGTATTGTAAATGTATCTCTTCAATTTAATAAACTCTTTCAAAACTTATTAAGTTCATCACTACTGTTTAGAAGTTTATTTAGCTTTTAAGCAAATGCATGTTTAACCTTTACGCATTTTTAAGTTTCGTAATTAATGGATATTAGTTGATAAGCTTTATTTGGTGGTTGTAAAGGAGATAATGCTATCATTACAAATGATCCGTAAACATACTTTTACCTTACAAAGCTATCAACTTTAGTATTATGGCAAAGATTTCAAACGAATCACCTAACTCTGGCCACAGTTGGAATTATTCTGATGTGAACTCGAGTCAAGTAATCTAGTTAAACTTAGGCTCTTGGACAGATTATTTACTGTCATCCACGATATTACATTACTTTTTTTTTGTTGCTTCTCACAACTCATAGTCTGTTTTAATTTTGTACATGATTTATAGCACTGTGAAATATGGCTTGGTAATACTCCAGTACTTAATTTTCTTTCTCAGGAGATAAATCTAAACTTTATACAAACCAAATAATTTTTATAGTATTTTTAATACTGAAATTATACTTTAATCAGCACTCTCTTAATACAAAATTCGAACTGATATCAATTACTTACATTAAGCGGCAAGGAATTAAACTTATACGATTTGTTTGATAGAATACACAACAAAATTATATATATTAATTTTTAATAATAGATGAGAGAATTAATATAATTCATACCTTTTTCTCTAAGTGGATTTTCTGTTTTTTCAGTATCAACAGCACCGAGGAGAGTATACTTCTTGCCAGTGGAATCTAGCTGGGTGTAAACAAGAAACTTCTGGGCAACTCTATGGATACCCAAGGGTGCCACATCACTAACCGCATATCCTTAAAGATCGAAGTAAAAGAAGGGATACACGACGAATGCGGACAGTGACGTAAGGTAACAAGTGACATTATGAGAAGAAGGGTCGTGTACCTGTCACCTGACGAGGTCTGGACTGAAGATCATTTGCGGACAACTCAAGTATGGATAAGGGCTGACCGAAAGAGGATGGCTCTTCACTAATGACACGTGAACGATCCGCTAAGCTTATATACCATTTTATATAAAAAATGTTTCATAAAACCCTGGCTAATTTCTGAAATACATAGTAACAAAATGTAAAACTAATAGTGTTTGATTTCTCTAAAAACTTATAATGCTTGCAATCGGAATATTTTACTTTCTAAAATAAATGTTCAAAGCAAAAGGTTGCTATTTATCTTTTGCAAGAAGCACTTCAGTTCAAATGCATATTTTAAAAGTTTAAACACAGTACGAAACTACTTATAATTCTGGTATATTCCCTAGGTTTCCTTATTGGCGATACAATGATAGTGATGTATTAGAAACGAACGCACTCAGGTCGGAGTAATTTTTTACTTAAATCTTTATTGGTATTATATCATCATATTTATGTGTATATATAATGTTATGTATAGTCCAAATACTAAGTTCCGTAATCCATTCCGTTAAATATGGAAGATTATTTACGAACGAAACGCTTTAACTTATTTCTTTATCTCTCAAAGGAATTGTTTCATTTTTTGTAAATTTTAAAATACAATTATAATATTCATAAAGTTATAACAACTACCTACTAATGTAGTAAATATTTGCAGTGTTTTTTTACCTAACAGTGTTATATTAGAATAAAAATAATTACATTTTACAAACTTTACTTTATATAGTCCATGATAATTTTGAAAATAAACAGTTATTTTTCTATTATTTTTTAATAACTAACATCTTTATTTTCAGCATTACATTTCAGCACTTGGTTAAGCTATTTAACTAGCATATTATTCAGATAATGTGCGCATTTATTTTATTTGTTACAGTTCCAAATATTTTACTCCCTAATTTGATACAAATAGAATAGTTATTATGATGTTTAGCATGTGATAATCAAGCTCAATAATGATTACATAACATGCAATATAACAATATCATTTTTATATCATATAAGTTGTTTTTTGTGTTAAGACGAAAATCATTATTTTTTCAAGCGTACATAATTTTACTCATGGTTATTTCTGGATAGAAAATAAAACCGTATATACTCTTAGAATATAAAACAGGTAACTTTATGTAGTTTTAAACTACTTTACGCAGTTTGTTGTAATAAACCAAAAACAGAAAAAAGGAATGGACAAAATATCCCTTTTACAGAAAAAAGTACACATTGATACTTCATTGCACGAGTTTTCTCACGGTTTAATATTTCTTTTTTGGCCAATTATGAACTTACTATCTGCTATCTGTCATAAACACCAATTTTGAAGGACTGAAATCGATTTGCGGAATGAACACAGAATTACAGCTAGAGCCGTGTATATGGGTAGAATGAATGATAATTATTATTATTTATCTACGAAAATTCTACGTGTTTGATGCATTCATTAAAAAAATGTGAAATTTTTGTAATTGATTCAGTCTCGTTTGTCCTTATATTCTTTGAAGGATTTTACTTATGAAGTACGCAGTGTTTTGTGTGTTATCAATGGATTAGATTTTGAGATTAATATTCAGCTAAACGAGACTTTAAAGTAGTTTTACTATACTCATAGGAATAAAGTAAATGTAAAAGCTATGTAAAAATTTATGTGGACTAATAGATCTTCTTTGTTATGTTTAGTTTTATTTTAGTTAGTTTACAATATCGCAGGAGAATGGAATCAGATGGAAGAGGTTTTTATTTTCGATTTAACCTTTTGGTTTACAAAATGGTATATATTTGTGTATATTTCTATGTTTTTGTATACATTTTTACATACGTACTTTTATTTTTGAAAATATTACAAAAATAGGTTTGTTTCAGTTACGTATTTTTAAAATTCTTTTGTTATTTTCGTTAATTTAGTAACACAGCAATTTTATTCCCGATTACGGTTATTCACTATATTTTTAAGCACTGTGGTATAACAAAAGAATTTACAGAAGGTAACGAAGTTTTGGTCACATAGACAAACTAAAATAGGAACTTGGGTGTAAATATATGTGTCTGTATATATAAAAGTAATTATATACAGCCTATAGTTAACTGATATATCCTACTCTTAAGCATAAACACAAAAGAAATTGAAAACCAATTTAATATGAGCAAAATGTTGCCCAGTACGATAGGAAGCGGCCCCTATTCCATAACCTTACCCATCCTATTCAGGAATATTCATCCTGTCACTCCGGAAGCAGCGCAAAGGTTCTTACAGGACTAAGTGCAATTTATAAGCTACCTCTTCTAAGAGAACATAAAAAATAAGCTACTAACAAATATTTTTTAAACGATGAATATGTTTTCAACCACTCTTTTACGAATAACATTTTAAAACTCGAACCCACAACATGGACGTTTTTGTGAAATGTCATTGATTTATATCTGCAATAAAGGGAATATAAATGGAAATAAAGAGAAATGTTGTTGTTGAGATGGAGTTGCAGTGTATCGAGATATCGGAATAACGTTACAGCTCGATCATTAGCGATGCGAAACGCAGAATAAATCTTTTAACAGTTCACCGGTTTGATTTTTTATATTTTCAAAAGTACACTGGATTTCTTATTAATGTGTGACATCATTCATCTCTATGAATATGTGTTTGTCTGAACAAATTATAAGCAAATTCTCATTTGTAACAGAGGTTTTTAGTTACTCTCTCACTTCATCAACAAGCTGCCCAATTGGATAAAGAATGCCGCAGCAATCAACGCGCTAAACACTCGTTTGACTCGCTTTTTCAGCGTCACAAGCATTTTATAATATTACCGGTTTTTTTTTATATTTTAATGGGATATCGTCCAATCAGGAGATTCTTTCGGTGCTGAATGTGGGAGATTGGCAAAGGATGTAAGGTAGATGCATTTTGAATTGTACGTTTGTACAAATATTAGCTTTTAACTTGTAATATCGATGTATTCATTATACATTTCAATCATTTATCTGCAATAAAGAACTTATTATTTGATGGTAAGAGCACGTGGTTGTGTTGTGAACTTCTCAGGATAAATCTAAATGTTATTTTCGTAATCTATTTAATCTTAATCTTTCTTAATCTACTTAATCTTCAAACCTCTATGAATACAATTGTGTTTGAATAATTCCATTTACACGTAACGTCCCTTGTAAGATATTAGCAGGTCATGAAAGATGTATTTAATACAAGATTAAACACCCGCTGATTCCGCTTGGGAGTCCTTAGTGGCGGCCCACAGCGGCAAATATCCTCGTTCTGAAAAACTCTATCCTGGTTTTGGCGTAGAAAGCAAAGAAAGACTTTTTGGCAGATAAACCATCCTTTGGGTTTTTATGATCTAATATGAAATTTTTCATCCATATTGCAAAATAAAAATATTCCATTATGGTTTTACTGAAAAGTTATTTTGTTTAGAAATATTCATCCAAAACCAATGCTCCTTAAAGCATGAGTGAGATAGATAATAGAACCAAATTAGATTTCATAATCCAGTAAACATTTTCCTTTTTGATCCAAAAATAAATAAACCACTGAATGTTAAAGTATTAATTCTAATATTGCTCACATGAGATAGGAAAGCAATTGCTTACTATCTATATTGGCTTAACAGTACATAAGGAATAAAGATATCATGTGGTTATTTGCTTTGGCCTGATAACAAATAGTAAACACAAATATTGTTGTATAAACACTAGTAAAAGTAAGTTTGTGTTCAGTTTTAAAGAATTGAGTCTACGCAAGAAAAACCATCAACTATTAAACTTGAACCTTACGTTTCCCTGTTTAGTTAAATTATTATTTGATATCCGTACCACAGAAAGCAAACATAATCTTTGTGTTACAAATATTAGTTTTGTTATTTTTGTTACTAATTACCGACAACTAGCCGAATATATATATATAATATATATATATATATATATATATATGCAAAATTTTAAAATCTATAACTTATTTAGTTTTGTGAAATTTTCTGCTGAAAAAATATTTAATTTATATAAATAAAAGACAACTGTCATACAAAAAAAGATATTGTAGCATCTTCCTGGTTGCAAAAGAGAAATTATATGAGCCTCCTGAGAAAGGTTTAAATAACTCTCAACCAAATCTCATGGTTAGATATGCACCATCATAACTCATTCTTGTTCTTGTCAAGCTTCCTGCAAAAATTAAAAGTTTACACTTTAATTTCAAGTCTATAGGCCGATTCGTTTTTGAGATACCTTATGCTGAGACAGACAGTCATCCCTCACTGTCCTTAAGGTATTGATCTGGTAGGACTAGATGGTTTGATCTGGTTAACAACTAGATGTTTTGATCTGGTAGGACTAAATGTTTTGATCTGGTAGGGCTACATGTTTTGAGATATGGAAAGCGGTATAGGGGAACAGGGCGAAGGCAACAATTTATTAGCATAATTCTTACGATTAATTTTTAAGGGTTTAAAATATAATTAAATGTTTTTCAAACAAAGGTAAAATGCGTTTTTTTTGTTGTATACAGTTTGATTTTTGTGTGACTGAATGACAGCAAATACTTATGTCAGAGATAAAACAAGTTGTAGAATTATTTAAAGATAATTTTAATATAAAGAAGAAATCTCGACACTGTAACCACGCCTGTTCTCTGCGAGAGAAATTTAATTTACGCTTTCCAAGTATTAATAAATTATCAACAAAGGATTGCTTTATTCACTACAATATAAAAATTTCCTCATTCTAATTTTCACTGGTAAATAACGTTTGGAGTTAGTTACTTCTACCAACAACTCACACTCAAAGCGAATTTCACGATGAATTGTTATTAATCTTATTACCAATTATTTTTTTTTGTAAAATGTGCAATCGGTCCACTAAATTAGGTATTATAACCAAAACAGCAGACCTGGCAAACAACCCATGTGCTTCCATTGTAGTAGGTGTTTAAGTTCCTTATCATTTCTTTGTCTAAATATAGTTCTAGTTACTTCATTGTTCGTCAATAATTTCTATTTCTGTTTAGTTATATTGAACTTAAATCCTTTACAAAAGTATTGGTATTGCATCATGAACAGCTCTTAAAGTTAATTGTGTATTGGTTTCATCTTCTTCCGTCTACAGCAAATATATAGTTATAGAATTTGCCGATATACAAAAACAATACGACACGAGACATTTGAGGTATATTTTAATACACGAGCAGTAATTTAATTATAGTTTTGTTTTTGACAATGACAGGATTGTGAAGGAAACTGTAATTTTTCTGACATTTGCAGTTGTTTAGTGGTACTAAAAAACCAGTAATAAAACGCTTATGTTTTTTTTCTATCTGTCTCATTCCTCAGTTTTATAATTAACCTAACACTTAATTTTTGTAAGTTCGGAAAAAATCAGCCATATTGCGTGTAAATTCCATGCACACTATCTTTAAAACATGCACTTCATAACCCTTATTAATTTATTTGGTAACTACTAGTTACAAAGCACCGGTATGATTTGCTTATTTTAACCTATATTGCAGTTATATATTGAGGTTAGTTATGCACCTGAGTAAAGTATGAGATTGCGAATCTCGAAACGTAGTTTATCATTGATAACGATGGCAAATGTCCGGAAAATCCAGCTTCATTCAATAATCAGTAGTAGTTTGTATATTCGATTTTAATTTCTACTTGTATTAAAGCTATGCATTATAAAGACAGTTATGTTTTCTAGCGGTTGTAATTTTGTGTGTCCGGTAAAATATTAGCAGGGCATTAAGTTTTTTTCAAAAACACAATTACCTTCTTGTACATTAATCCTTCTGCTTGGCATGCTCCGGTATTCCTATCCACACTCTTTAAATTTTCTTCCATTTAATTTGGCCTACGATTTTATCAGTCTTTATATACATTGTTGAAGTGTTATAAACAGTCAAAATTTTTAGGACCTATTTACTTCGTACTCTTTTCAAAAATTGTTCGGACCCTGTTCTTAATTCTGTGATAACACGAATCTACATTTAATATGCATATAAAAAATAAGCATTCTTGTATATTTTTCTTTTCTGCTGAATGGGAGTTATGTTTATTATAAATAATTTTAAAAAGTTGGTGTTATAATATGTTTCGTGTCAAATTTCCGTTAATTGAAACTGAGATAAGAAAATTCGGTATTTATATTTTATTTAATATAAGGTTTGCATTAGTTTAACTACGCGAATGTAGTATATAAAGTGGATTTTAAAAGTTTGTTTGATTTAGTAGAAGTTTTAGATTGAAAGTTTAGTAAATATTTCTAGCTTTTAAACTAATTAAACACTTAGTATAATGGTGTTCAATATTTAGAGGCTAATACGATTATGAATGTATTATTATTAGCTACCTATACGGTGTAACTGTCGGTACTGAAATATTCTACTACGGTGTTGTAATGTACTAATCGTCGCCACTCATTAATTTATTGCTAACAATAAAATTACATAATTGGAAATTTATGTAATTATAAACAATTGCAATCAGAAAAACTGAGTCTGTGAAAAATAATATTGAGGAATAATATTCTTACAATTTCTTTTCTTGACATTTTACACATACTTAAAAAATTGTGTTGTATTGGCTATGGATAACTTTTGTTTTCTAAGAATAATAAGTATTCATTAATAAATAGTAAAAACGTAGGCTTAGAACTGTTAAGCACTTATTACAATAATAAACCATAGTGATTGTACAGCGATGTGTTACTTAAATCTGGACAACCTAATGAATTTTCCATGAGCAACTTTACTGTGGAGGGTTGACTGTGGGAAATGTGAGATGTTTAAAAATGAGGCAGGCCTCAACACGAGGCTTGTATTGTCTCCACTGCCCACTTTGACTGGGGAGAGACTCTACCATGACCGAGATTGTGACTGTGGTGGATGTACTCGTAATTTTACTATCGATGAGATGCAGCTCCTACTCACAATTTTACTCATCCTGAATATCCCGTCAATCCGCAAATAGCGCTTAGGTCATAAATACAATGAAAGGTTTCTCAGCTTCTTGTCCTTTAAATAAAAAATCACTCCAAAGTTTTATAAAAAGCAGTAAAATGTTAACTGATCCAATAAAACAAAAATTAACATGCTAATTATCGATTTGATCCAGAGTTTAATACAAAGAAAAGTTAACATCTTAACATCAACTGCATTCAATTTACAGAAAAGGTTAAATAAATTTCAAAATAATCTGTTTTAATTTTTTTTTATAATTATTACGTTAGAAATAGTAGAAAAACTTTATCCAATTAATTAATACATCTACCACTTGGAAAAATTAATATTTGTTAATTTCTTACAAGTTGTATAAACTGTGCGTGCTTGAAAAAGTTGTGTTGCAACAAAATACTGTAGTGACATTTAGTTTGTCTAAATGTGCCATCATTTAATAAACACACACACACACACACACACACACACACACACACACACACACACACAATTTTACGTGTTTCCATCTGATGACAAGTAGTAATATGGAAACTTGCTACCATTATTATCCAAGGTTGTTATGTTATGTTATCTGCCAAACTAAATAAATCAAGACATTGAGTGAAGAGAACAACAAATGAGCAACATTGTGTTCGCAGCGGAGGTGAATGCTTTACTTTGTCACGACTACGGTTACATTCTCGCCCGAATTCATATTTTCTCACGCGAATATTCAGCGTTTTTGGTATATATGATAGAAGTTAAACTACACCTAACGTAGTTATGGTGAGACGTTGGTTTTTGATACTCAATTTTTAATATTGAGTTTAGCTCAAACAGTAGCGCACGCCACATCTTTACTCCTGGAATATCTGGAGGGATAAAAAAACAAACGGTGATGAAGAAGCTCAAATGAATATATTTGCATAACATCTAAACATCTCCAGCACGTCAGTAGATATCAGCCCTGTCTTAACTATGTTAAATCTGGATTCTTTTCCACACTAACATTACTCCAGGATTCCAGGAGTTCCAATGTCTGCGACAAAAACCAGTCTACATTCCGAGAACGTACCTAAGAGTGAAGATGAGCTGAAGCTAAAACTTCAAACATTCAAATTGAATCAACCCTTGCCACCATACGCTAACTTTATTGTTAAAAGCAACTCGGTTTGCAACCATCCGGTGCTTCAGTAAATTGCGTAACCAAACCACCGGCAGATGCAATCAATAATAATTGTGTACTTGATAAAGACAATGAAAAATACGTACTCTTCACCTAGATTTAAATTATATTTTTGTATTTCGGGTTTTTTTAAGGTCGAAATGATATAGACAGGTGACTAATTCTCTTCTAGTACTATGAATGGTTAATGTTATCCAATGGATAAAACTTAAAATCTTGTACAGTAGTTACTTATTGTACTTTGTCCTTGGTATAACGGTCTTGTATGCAAAATTCACAACAATGAAAATTTATAGCTTGCACAGTCACTGTTTTTCATCCAATACCAAAGGTTTGCACAATTGCACTGCAAATTGTCGTCGGTTATGAAGTCCCTCCCAACTATAATTTTAGCTATAAAGCTCCTCATAAACGTTCAATTGTAACAACCCTTTTGTTGATTTATTGTCATTTGTTTTAACGCAACGCACGTTGTAAGTAGTAATGTTATCTTTGACATACGATTACAACTAACTTTATCATTTCCTATGGAATATATACTTATGTTTTTAGGTCCCCATTTTGTGATGAGAATAGAAAGTAGTTAGTTTACAAATTACACTTCCCCCCGTTCCTTTGTTATTTAATATGCTAATGATTATAAAGGATTAATAAATTATTATATATTTAAATAATTTTATTGCACACAAAGCGAGTTTTAAGTTACAATGATATACAGTTGAAACATTAATAAAATCTCTGTTTCATTACTCACTTTTCACCATTTAAACGGGACAAAAAACAAGGACAACGATATTCAAAAAGTTTCAATATAAAATATTATTTAGTGAAAATAAAATTTTTATAACTCCATGTTTTAGCATGAGCAAAAATATTAATAATTTGCTTAATGTTTTACTGCGTACTTAATACTTACTTAATGATTTTTAAAGAACCAAACTATTCTTTGTTAAGAATGGACATGGCAATCTGGTAAAACGACCGGAATATTTATAAAAAGGACCAGCAGTTATCTTATCATATACAGAAGTTGGTTAAAAAAGTCCCGGAACGGTTTAATATATTTTTTACCAATATAGATAAAGTAATGAGACTTGGTATATCAATAATAGCCATTAATGTTTAGTTTTTTTAAGGTATTAAAACTTTTTTATCCCTTATGGGGGACGTGAGCTCATGAGGAAAATTAAGTTTCCTGTCCTAAACGCATTCTACCCTCAGAATGATAAGATAGACAGTTAATGACCCTGCAGTTGGACTTTCAACAGGAATGTCAAAAACAACTTTCACTGAATAGAAAGGATGTAAACACTAATGAGTTTTCAAGACCAATACAATATCCCGGAAATCCCATTGTTGCAATGAATGTTTGCCAACACAGAAGAACTAATTCATCGCATCACAGATAAATGACGAATAACTTTAAAACGCCGCCATTTCAGGTAGAGTGAACCTTTTGAGGTCGGGTTTGCGGCAATGTGTTTAATAAATAAGACTTTAATTTGATATAAAACTCGTCCTATGCTGCTATTTAAGAATTTTGTCTGACTCTGGTGGGGCCGTCCCCCATAAGGGATGAAAAAGTTTTAATACCTTAAAAAACTAAAAAATTTATGGCTATTATTGATATACCAAGTCTCATTACTTTATCTATATTGGTAAAAAATATATTAAAAACCGTTCCGGGACTTTTTTACCATTCTGTATAATAGCATTATAAAACAGTGTTTGTCTCTAAAATAAAATATTACAAACAGGTGAAACTAAATAAAACAGTGCTACATAGAATTATAAACTGTGATGGATATATTTTAAGGACAACAAGATGATGCCTTAGTTAAAAAAACAAGCTGTCTTCCTGCTGATGCCTAAAATAGATCTATTACAAGTGAAAAATGCTTTGATCACATACGTTCAGTAACCTTATGCAAAGAAACTGCTGTTTTTTTTTATAGCTTTATACTATGGACTCGCCTTCGGCTCGCTGGGGGCTACGCCCCCATGCCCCCTTTTGGGTGTTGGCCAAATTAGGGGATAAGAGCGATTTGGTGATTGGTTAAATTCGGACGTGAGGTTTCCAAGTTTCAGGTTCACAGTTGTATCCGTTCTCGAGAATGTGCTTACGCTTACGCTCAGACAATTCGTGATGTGGGCTAGTAAACGTATACTAGTCATTCGTTTACATAGTAGTAAAAACTCAATCTGGAAACCGGGATGAATTCCACACATTTTTAGTCTTTATCGGATTATTAAGTTGATTAGGGGCTTTCATTTACTCAGAAGTAATTCCCGGGAGGGGGGTTAGTGTTTATCGGTGGTTATCAGGAATACGACCAGATAAATCCCAAACTGGAGCAATTTCTACAAAATTGTAGGTCGCATAGATCTTAAAAACCGCCTAAAATAGCCAATTCATGACAAACATTTTACCATTGAAAGCGTTTGTCGGGCTTATGCAAGTATATACGAAAAAAGTGCTTGACCTTTTTGTAGATCTAATCATTGTCCAGTTATAAAAAGGTTACTTTTTAAGTTACAACCAATGGTTCAACCGGTACCGCCTCCAGAAACAGAAATCTCATGTAAAAATTACTAAATATTTGACTATAAACGAGTTTTGCAGTCAAACCATTGACGATAGGGTAAAAAGTCACTGAAATCTTTTTTGTAGATCACGTGATTTGCTAATTCCAGTACCACATCTATTTTGGGCTACGATCAACGGTTTGGCAGCTATGGAGCCCGGAGTCTAAAATTTCACGTGAATATTACGCCCCAGGCCCTCAAAGTGAATGCTTAAAAATTCGGGGATTAGATAGATTTGGTGATAGGTTAAATTCGCATATGAGGTTTCATGTTCCCTGCTGCATCCGATTTGGAGAAAATCGTACGGGTGATAATGCTTCAGTAACGCTCAGCCAAATTGCGTGTGGTATATAAAAATAAACAATGGATTTCGGCGAAAAATTAAGTGACTTGTTAGCAAATGTAGGAGACAAGAGAATTGGGGAGATAATAAAAGTCCGAGATTAGGTTCGTCAGAAAGTGGTAAGTTGAATGTTTTAATTTTAACCAGAGTTTTGAGTTTAAGGGCGTTTTTGTGGGCTTAACCGTAGGGAGTTATGACAAAAATTGACTGGGCCTTTCATTGAATGGAAAACACAATTTAATTTAATGTAAATATTATAAAAACCCACCCTAAGTCAGTATTATCAAGTTGTGTAGGAGTTTAATCTGCTCAGCGGTTTATTTAGTCATGCTAGGAAATTACGGGGAGGGTTTTTAATGTTACCGGGGGTTAAGACATCAGGGGGTTAAATTTACTCAGGATATTATCTGGTCATTATCAGGAAATTCCAGGGGGGTAATTTTACCGGGTGTTTAGGACACATGTGGGCCTCTTTTGGAGGGTGTTGTGTTTGTGAGCATAAATAAAATTCACTCTGTCCTAATTACTATTGATCTTAGCTAACGCTCAGTCAATTCGCAATGTGCTCTAATAGACGTATTATACTAGTCAGTCGTTTACTTGGTAATACAAAATAAATCTGGAACTGTTATGAATTGCACAATTTTTAGTCGGAAAAAAATAAAAAATCCTTAAAATTGCCAACTCACAAAAAAGATTTTGCCATTGAGAGCGTATAACAAGCTTACGGAAAGATATACACCAAAAAGCTACTGAAACTTTTTTGTAGATCCTATCAATTTGTAAATGTTTTGAGATTTAAGCTAGCACAATCGGGTCAACCGTTATCGACTCCACTAAAAAAATTAAACCATACAAAAATATTAACATTTTATTAGCCAAACCGATGGAGATGAGGCAAAAAGTCACTAGACCTTTTTTGTAGATCGCATTACTTTGTATTAATAGATTATTAAGTTGATCAGAGGGTTTAACTTAATTAGGGAATTCATCTACCAGGAAATTCCCTTGAGGGGGGGGTTTATGTTATGAGGGGGGGTTTTATAAGTACGCGAAGTACTTTTCTGGGAAATGTGTGTCTGTGCTACGAGAATATGTGTACAGTAATTTTTATCAAATTAAACGTTGATACTGGGGGTTTATATTACTTAGGAAAATATAATTCAGTATCAGAGTGTTGACAATGAATCACTAATTCATTAAATTAATTAAAAAGTACTCTGTCCCTATCTAGTATTGACGCTTCGCTAACGCTCAGCCAATTAACGATCTGGGGTTGTAGTCACTCGTTAACGTAGTGACAAAAGTTAAATCCAGAACTAGAACGGATTGCACAAATTATAGTCGCATCATATTTACAACTGATATTGCTAATTACGACCAGGATTTTCCATTATGAGAGATTTTAGGGCTTACGTAAGGATATACGACAAAAATCTACCTAACCTTTGTTTTAGATCTCTAGATTGTCTAGTTATTAAAAATTTAGGATTTAAGTTATGACCAATGTTTCGGCTGCTACCGCCTCCAGAAACAAAATTCTCACGTAAAAATTATAAAATATTTCCATTTCAACAGGTTTTTCGGCCAGACCATTTAGGATAGGGCAAAACGTTACCGATTTATTTTTGTAGAGAACGTCATTTACTAAAACTTATTATAATTCGTGTTTTGGGCTACGACCAACCGTTTAGCCGCTATCAAGCATGGAAGGTAAAGTTTTAGGCTAAAATTTCCAAATATTTTCACTTAATCACGTTTTGCGGCCAAACCAATGTAGATAGAGTAAAAAGTTACTGGACCTTTTATGTAGATCACTTAAGGGGGCCATTCACCAAAAAAAAATTGTTTTGTATTTCAAAATATTTGGTAAAAATATATATCTTAAAACATATATGTGGTGTAGATGAAAATATTTAGGGCAGGTCTCCCACCGCCGAACATCTCTTGTGATGAGGGGGGGGGGCGAAACCTGAAAAAATCAATTTTTTGCGAAAACATACATAACTTTTTTGTGGGTATTCCCTTGGCTAATTTCTTTTTTTATTTTAATGACCATACGATTTTACATTATCTGTAGCATGGATATTATGCAGTCACTTTCCTTTTTTGATCTATAAATAATAAACAAAAAATTAGGTTTTCATTTCTGAACTTTATGAAAAATATGTTATTGTATGAGTTCTATACACTTTACCTAATTTTGCATGCTAGGAATAATAGCCATAAGTATTATGAACCTGTGTGCAAAATTTGAACTCTGTATCTCTAAAAACAAAGAAGTTATGTACGTTTTAGTGAATAAAAACACGGGAAATCAAAACAGCGGAAAAAACAAGAAAAACGAAAGTAATTCCTTTAATTTTAAAATTTACATACCATTGAGTTGTTATATCACAATTTTTTTCAACATGAAGTGTTGCTGGAACTAAAATAGTCCTGCTCCATAAGTAATTCCTTCCTTTTCCTTATTTTTATTTTCTTTTTTCATTTTTTTCAACTTGAGTTTTCGGGAGATATTTCTTGTAGGCTATTGTGGTTCTTTTTTTGGACTGAGCAATCCTCCTCTTCTCTCTTGCCTTCATGTGTTTGAATGATTGTCTTCCTGGAGATAACTTTGCACTTTCCATCAGACCTGTCTGCACTTTATTTCCAAAATTGAACTCAGAAATAGCCTCCGCAGCAGCACTTTCGACCAATCCGCTTTGACACATTTCTAGTCTTTGGGCATTTTTTCCTAAATCGAACTATGCAGACACTCATTTGCATTCTGAGTTCTGCCTTTTTGACATCTTTCTAAAAGTTCTGGAAACATGAGTCGCTGGTACACAGGAAAAATATTGTTGTAGAACAACAGGCGAGAGCGCAGTTTTCAGGTTGTTCACCCTTCGCTTTGGCGCGGTTATAAAAGCACCAACTCTTTTCTCCTGTAGGGCATTTACTGTGTCTAGGAGCTGAATCTGTAGAAACACAATGGTGGAGGGTAGCTAAAATTTGTTGTTTCATACCGGGGACATTTTCTGGATTGCTGAGAATAGCGTTTTGGTAGTATTTTGTAAGCTTGGTAATGGTCGTGTCTTTCAGGCTACCAAACTTTCTTCCGCCAAGCGTAATGCCTTTAGACTTACCCGTTTGAACTACATTCCGCAAACCTGTTCCCAATCTTTTTGCAACGTAGTTTACGCACTCTTCTTTTTGGACTGGAACGTCTTCACCATAAACCTTCAGTTTTTGGATGTGGTTGAAAACAGCTGAATCGCCATCGGAAAGAATCGTTAGGTCACCGAAACTTGTACTCTATTGACCTTTTCCAGAGTACTTCTGCTGCTTTTGTTTCCATTGCTGGGGAAGATCCATCATAATTTTTGAAACAATCACATTTGTGGCCTTAAAACCAAATGTCGAACTCTGGTGAGTCTGGTTCAAGATCGTTTGCGGTAATCGCACAGATTTGGCAAAATTTCGATAGAATACAATAGTCATTTTATTTCATTTATTTTCACACATGAATCTGACAATAGCTTTGAATGTTTGTTGTAGGTATTGGAGCTCATTCCATCCATGTTCATAATAAGAGAAAATCTTTCTTACAGCACTAAAACCCTCCCCCAAACTCATAAATGATTTTACCAATCTACGGTTCACATCAAATGCTTTAGATCCTTCAACATTTATCGACATATACGAGGATATATCCAGATCAGGGCAGTTGTCACCACTCCAATGTCAGCTTAGTTGCAAACCCATACTGTTCAGAGCAGTTCAACAGAGATAGAATTTTCAAGGCATGAAGGACAAGCCAAAATTACGTAACAGTGTTTTCAAGCATGTCATATCAATCAATTTTATAATCGGGCGTGGTAGCTAATTCTTCGTCACAGGTTCCTTAATTGTCCTTGCCAGGTGATATTTTATCTGAACTAATAAGATCACTTAGCCTTGTTTACAATGGCTTAGTTTGGCCTACATTTGAACCAGAAGCATAATTAGGGAACATTGCTGTTTTGAGAAGTGCTAGGCCCATCTATGTTACTATTTGAGGTTAGGTCTAAGCTTCCTGATGCAGTGCTAGAAGATAAGCTAGGTAGATTTTTATCACTACTCACAGTTACACTAAACTTGAAACAATTTTACATTTTGCCATCTTTTGTTTGCAGCTAAAGATGCCTTTAGCCTTTTAGCAGTAGTCTTTTTCGTTCGTTGTTTCTTAGGAACTTGCTTCATAATGGAGTTTAAATCCAAATAGAAAAATCACATAAGTATAATGACGAATTAAATATTAAAATAAACCTTCTTGGAAAAGTATAGTTTAGTCAAAATATAAACAGGACTTGACAGTGAGAACGTAAACAACTGCAACTGGCATTTACTGAATTAAACAAAATAACTGATCAGCTGTACTGAGGATATTACTATCGTAGTAGGTATAGAGTAATACCGCTATCCATAGAGTAATACAAGAAACTTACATTTAAGTCAAATAAACAAAAATACTATAAAAACATATTTGTGCAGGTATAAAACAGTGGTAGAAAACCGTAAGTAACATAGGATGAACATGAAATCGTTGTTTCGCCTGTGAAACACCCGACACAAAAAATATTTTTTATTTAATGTTTTAGCACATATTTGGGACACAACTCAAAGTCATAAAAGTATTCCGAATTATATTTCTAACAAAATACAAAAATAAAAAAATACATTTTTTTAAATTTTTTGGGGGGTGAATGGCCCCCTTAATTTCCTAAATCCAGTCTTTGTTTTATGTTGACTTCCGACCAATAGTTTCCCCGGCTATTAACCCCAAAAAACTAAAATTTCCAGGTAAAAATTACACAAAATTGCACATAATCACGTTTTTGGCCAAACCACTGGAGGTAGAGCAAAAAGTTACTTGACATTTTCTGTAGATCGCGCAATTTGCTAGTTTGATGGTTCAATCAGATTTGAGCTACGACCAACTGTTCGGCCGCTATCAGGCTCGAAACATTATTTTAGCGAAAAAATCTCTGGAATGTCAAATATTCGAGCGTTTTGCTGCTTAATCATAGAAGATAGAGCAAAAGGTCACTGGACCTTTTTTGTAGTTAAATTCATTCCTGACTAACGATTTTCCGTCAGATCTGAGCTAGCTCCAACGGTTCGCCCGCTATCGGGCTTACTAAAAAAGGCTTGCAAGGGTAAAGAATGCGCGTTTTTTTTGCTAATTTCTTTGAGGGGTTTAGAATTAAAAATTCCCGGTTTTCAGACTTTTCCTGTTGGTTATACGGCCAAAGGTACCTGCTTGCAAAAATTTCAAGTTTCTAGCACTTCTAGAAGTACCTTAGAATTTGTATACGTGAGTGAGTTACACATGCGGCTGATATATATATTAGACGGCTGTATAAGTATTTAGATTACATTATTTCTACAGTTTGGAGCATACAATTACTAAAACACTAAGATAAAACTGTGACTTTACTAAATAGTTTCTCTTTCACTAATATACTCTATAATGGGTATAATTAATGGTAACTTGAAATGCGACCATTAATTAACCCCAGATTGTACACGTAAACCCGTAAAGTATCACAAACGTAAGGAAGTTTCATAAATGTCTATTTAAGCCATATTAAATGGATTTTCTTGACTTATGGAAAAAAAACGTTTCTCACGATAATTCAGAGCCAAACCAGCACGAGAAGGGGTAAATCCTGGGCCAGATTCTACTAATCGATCGAGAAAAAAAATCTCAAAATATGGTGTGTTTTGATCATCTTCACAATTAATTTGGGAATATCTGATCCCTGAAACTGGTCACCATTTAAGACTAGATATTGAATCAGTGTACAGGTTTTCGTTCCACGAAAATTTCCCCTTCAGGCTCCTCACGGACCGGTCTAATTACTCTACACGTTTACCTAATGAGGACCACTCAAAGGATAATCACACTTCTGTGTTTCTAATCAACAACGACACTGCGTCTTGAGATTTAGGTTATTACCTAACGACCTGATTCCATCAAGTATGTGACTGTAGTAAGTATTTTGCGTTAATAAGTCTATGACATTTTAATTCGTACACTTACAATTCAAATACGTTCCTTAAACACATTAGCTTTAGAGATTCACCAATGTCTACTATCACACATCACATCTCACAATTCTATAGTCTGTAGTAGCGAAAGTTTTATATTATTATAGTTATACTGGATAGGTACAGAATGATAAACATAACTGTGCCACAGTATACAGTTTACTGTTTTTTCTAGCATATTTTTTACAATAATGTGCAGGCTTTGCAGGAATTTATTCAAACTATTGTTTCTAAATTGGCCGAGTATATGCGTAACTTCGGTGTTTACGACGGAAACTTCAGTTGTTAGGCAGGGTTATTATTAAGTGAATGTAAGTAAAGTATCTAATTTAAACTTAGCCTCTTAGACAGTTTGTTTTCTCCCATTTGCGATAAGAATATTACACTACTGAAGTCTTTGAGAGCATTTTAATTATGCGCAGGTAACGCTGTTTGCAAAGCACATAACGTAGCTTAATGTTCTCTATTAGCAAGCCTCTTACACAGGCTTTGACCTTTATTTGCACTTTTATTTGTGTTTAAAAGTTTAAATCCAACCGCTTAGCTCCTATAGGAGTATACGTGTTAAAGGCTAAGATCTTAAGATATTAAAATGATTTGAAATTCAACATTGAATAACATATATTATCGGTTTTTATTTTATTATACCCATTATAGAGTATATTTGTGAAAGAGAAACTGGAAGTAAATTCACCGTTTATTTAACATTTCTTATTTTCAATTTTGCAACTTAATATAAGAATGAGAACTATTTATAAAGAGATATTAAAAAATCTTAAGAATACAGTAATTTGTAAAATGTTATTGATTTAAATATTATTAATTCATAGTAAACAAATTGGTTAGTTTACTAATAATAATAAACGATTAAGAAATGGAGGTAAACATTTAATTTTCATTCCACTTATTTTATCCTATGTCGCCAACAGATGTTCTGGAAGATCTTTATTCCGCATTTTGGGAAAATAAACTGTAAGAGAGTATAGTGTAGAATATACAATGGGATTCAGAAAAAAGGAACTTTTTAGTCATATGACTATATATATTATATCGGGACAAGATGTGCTATGCACATTTACTCATATGCAACACGACGCCAACAGATGTTCTCAAAATCTTTATTCCGCATTTTGAAGAAAAAAAAACTGTGAGAGAGTGTAGTGTAGAATATAAAATGGAATTCAGAAAAAATGAACCTTTTAATCATATGGTTTTGACTTTTAAAGAAATTTTATGTCATGCCAAGAAAGGTTTACTAGAACACGACTTCATTTAAGTAAAATTCATGTAACAAAAAGGAAGTTTTGTTGGAGACTGTATAATTTAAAGACTACATCACGAGTCAAACAAGAACTTAGGTGAAATATGTCTGTTTGGTGACTTGTTAATTATAAAAAACCATATTTTAACAGGTAGAAATAAATATTACATTCTGAAAATATAAATTATCAATATAAATATGCTTAAAAATAATTTATTAAATTTTTGAGAACGGCAGAGAAATTGCGTAAACACTACAATACCTAGGCAAATGGGATTTTCATATCATCTCTCAATTACTTTATTTCATGTAATTGTGCACGGTACTTAAATCAATTTCGCGGCCACCCAACCAATAACCACTACATGGTCGGCACAAAGGTGTATCAGTCTGCCTATGACAGGTCCATTCCACTTCTTCCGTTCAAATACAATAAAAGTTGATTGTTCTTTTTAAGCATACTGAGATAAAGGAATGATAATATAGTTATATAGTCTCAGTTCTAAAAGTTCTAGTTCAACATATGATTGCAAATATTTAAGTCTCTGAGTTAGTTAGAAAAAACAATCATATGAAAATTATAGAATGTATAAGAAACTGGCTTTAGTTTTATTCATATAACTTGATGTTTTCCGAGGTTTTGCACGTCATCGAAGTTCGTAGCCTACTTAGTAAAAACCAGAAGAAACCGAAGTAACACTTAAATTTGGGTTCACGGAAAGTGAATTGTTCATACCAGCCTAGACATATGGGTGTGATACCCCCTGCCGGCTTTGACTGGAGCTGACTTCCCCCTCTTCTGAGGGGACATGACTTGAGATTAGTGCCCTAAATTTTTCCACATGAATGTCGCCTTGTCAAGGTGTTATTTGAGTTAGCACTGCGAACAGTTAGTGCAGGTTCCATGGTTAATTGACAGGGACACTGGAATTATATATGTAGAAGAAGAGATCTCAATGTTTAGTTTAAGCTACATAAATAAGCTTAAAGGACTTCGAAATCAGGACTTCAAAGGAACGACTTAATGATTTAAATGATCTTTTTTTTAGTTTTTAATTTTCGTTAAGATATTTGACCGTAAATCAACTATTGCTCCTTTAATGTATCATATTTGCTTCTTGTTCATATTTATTGAATTTATTCTAAGAAATAAATATTAGTTATTTAAATATATATTATATATATATGTATATATTTATTTATATATTTGAGTTAGGCTTATCCCGATGAAGAAAAATATACTACATACGTAAGACTGATAAGTCCTCTACAGTCAAATTTCTATTTCCGAGATATGAGGACATCCTTTTCACATTTAATGCAACACTTCAAAATAATCGTTTATAATAGTTATTTACATTATGTAATTTATGATAATTAGTCGTTAATAAAATACTGCAGTCAAAAAAACCATCTAGTTCATGCACTTACAATCCACTTCCGTTGGAAGGGGAAGTGTGAAAGTTTTGCTTAAGTTAATTTCACCATTTAAAATAAACAATTACTATAAAATTTGTTATAAATGATTTTATATAACATCTTATAACAGTCTTATATATGTGTGTATGTATGTGTTATATATTTGTTAAGAATATGTAATAGAAATCAAATGATTCTTAGCCAGAGCAGTTCTATGGTAATCACTTTAGGCGGAAAAGTGACGGACCTGACGTATATACAGATATGTGATATGGAAAATTTTAATAAATAACCTCGTTAATACTTAGAATTAGTTTTTCAGACGCTGATGAGTGTTAGTCTTTAGGTTTGAGTGAATTTGTAGCAGTAGTTTTAAGTTAAAATAAAATGTACGGAAACTTAGCATTTTTTGGTAGGGTTTTTTTAGTTTTATTTGGACTGATTATCGACTAACCGTTGACACGGCACCGTTTTTTAAACTGAACGTTCATATATTAAATGTACTTTACAAACAATTATACCACTAATATTCGTTTGAGAGCAAATATTTATAGGATATTTTACAAGATTTGACAAGATATTTAGAACATTATTGTCAATTCATCATTCCAGAGCAATGGGGTGTCACCATTTTGAACAATCCTTTAACGCCTGTTACATAATTTACATTTTTAAAGCACACGTTGATGATTGGTGTAAACTCTGAAAGTATATATATATTTTTTAATAAACGCAATTACTGTTTGACAACAGAACATACAATTACATCCTTGCAAGCGTGGTGAAGAGTTAGAACCACACTTTTTTTCCAATCCAATACCTGATACTATGTATCGATATATATATACATATTATTTAGATAAAAGAGTTTGATTTTTATAATATTAAATCAAAAGTTATAAATAAACATGAATATTTTATATTTGGACAATAAACACATATTGTGTAACATTGTTACCTTAAGAATTTTTTACATTCAATATTATATAAGTGCAATTTAAATAACTAAAATGTTTTCACTATACCGGACATCATATTCAGTGGTAACAGTTTAACATCGACCTAATAAAAGTAAGGCACCACCCCAGTCACAGGTTTTGTGACTTAATTATTGTTTGGGCTGACCTATCACCATTGTAAATTGTGTTGTATTTAACTGTATTCACGAGAATAGTATTTTATACTTGCTACACGGCTTGTTCTGGTAATAGTACCACAGCACTAAAAGAGGATTTGGAGCACACTGTAGTTCTGCTGCACCATGATTAAAGCGATCTATCATCACGCTGACACTAGACCCTAATAATCATAGTCCTGAATTGAATTTGGTGTTGTTGACTGTAACAATTGACTGTATTGAAAGAATGTAAGCTTTTGTTCCCGTAAATTTGTGTCAAATGCGTTCTCCTTCTCTTTCTTTGGTTATATACTCCATTTAAAACGTATTTTTTATTTTTTTATTCTCTACATGTGTGGAGTTGTAATTGCAAGTTCAACTTTGTTCTCATATTTGGCAACTTTATGTTAACCCCAATATCTATTGACCGATAAATACCGATAAATTAACTACCAAACTACCTGCACTGACTGTAGAAAGTTGTTACGCTTAGTAAATACACGGTTTTGTGCACTCGGCACATTCAATAGTTACACACGGGATATTTTTACAACCCCAGTATCTATTGACCGATCAAACACTGTTAAAGTAACCACCAAACTACCCTGCACTAACTGTACAAAGTTTGGTTACGCCTGGTAATACACGGCTTTGTGCACTCGGCAACATTCCAATAGCTACACACGAGATATTTTACAACCCCAGTATCTATTGACCGACCAAACACTGTTAAATTAACCACCAAACTACCTGCACTAACTGTACACAGTTGGTTACGCCTGGTTTAATACAACTGCTTTGTGCACTCGGCACATTCAATAGCTACACACGGGATATTTTACAACCCCAGTATCTATTGACCGATCAAACACTGTTAAATTAACCACCAAACTACCTGCACTAACTGTACAAAGTTGGTTACGCCTGGTAATAATACGGCTTTGTGCACTCGGCACATTCAATAGCTACACACGGGATATTTTACAACCTCAGTATCTATTGACCGATCAAACACTGTTAAAGTAACCACCAAACTATCTGCACTAACTGTACACAGTTGGTTACGCCTGGTAATACACGGCTTTGTGCACTCGGCACATTCAATAGCTACAACACGGGATATTTTACAACCCCAGTATCTATTGACCGATCAAACACTGTTAAATTAACCACCAAACTACCTGCACTAACTGTACAAAGTTGGTTACGCCTGGTAATACACGGCTTTTGTGCACTCGGCACATTCAATAGCTACACACGAGATATTTTACTACCCCAGTATCTATTGACCGATCAAACACTGTTAAATTAACCACCAAACTACCTGCACTAACTGTACAAAGTTGGTTACGCCTGGTAATACACGGTTTTGTGCACCCGGCACATTCAATAGCTACATATGAGATATTATACAACCCCAGTATCTATTGACCGATCAAACACTGTTAATTAACCACCAAACTACCTGCACTAACTGTACAAAGTTGGTTACGCCTGGTAATACACGGCTTTGTGTGCACTCGGCACATTCAATTAGCTACACACGAGATATTTTAACAACCCCAGTATCTATTGACCGATCCAAACACTGTTAAATTAACCACCAAAACTACCTGCACTAACTGTACAAAGTTGGTTACGCCTGGTAATACACGGCTTTGTGCACTCGGCACATTCAATAGCTACACACGAGATATTTTATAACCCCAGTATCTATTGACCGATCCAAACACTGTTAAAGTAACCACCAAACTACCTGCACTAACTGTACAAAGTTGGTTTACGCCTGGTAATACACGGCTTTGTGCACTCGGCACATTCAATAGCTACACACGAGATATTTTACAACCCCAGTATCTATTGACCGACCCAAACACTGTTAAATTAACCACCAAACTACCTGCACTAACTGTACACAGTTGGTTACGCCTGGTAATACACTGCTTTGTGCACTCGGCACATTCAATAGCTACACACGGGATATTTTTACAACCCCAGTATCTATTGACCGATCAAACACTTGTTAAATTAAACCACCAAAACTACCTGCACTAACTGTACAAAGTTGGTTACGCCTGGTAATATACGGCTTTGTGCACTCGGCACATTCAATAGCTACACACGGGATATTTTACAACCTCAGTATCTATTGACCGATCAAACACTGTTAAAGTAACCACCAAACTATCTGCACTAAACTGTAACACAGTTGGTTACGCCTGGTAATACACGGCTTTGTGCACTCGGCACATTCAATAGCTACACACGGGATATTTTACAACCCCAGTATCTATTGACCGATCAACCACTGTTAAATTAACCACCAAACTACCTGCACTAACTGTACAAAGTTGGTTACGCCTGGTAATACACGGCTTTGTGCACTCGGCACATTCAATAGCTACACACGAGATATTTTACAACCCCAGTATCTATTGACCGATCAAAACCACTGTTAAATTAAACCACCAAAAACTACCTGCACTAACTGTACACAGTGGGTACGCCTGGTAATACACGGCTTTGTGCACTCGGCACATTCAATAGCTACACACGGGGATATTTTACAACCCCAGTATCTATTGACCGATCAAACACTGTTAATTAACCACCAAACTACCTGCACTAACTGTACAAAGTTGGTTACGCCTGGTAATACACGGCTTTGTGCACTCGGCACATTCAATAGCTACACACGGGATATTTTAACAACCCCAGTATCTATTGACCGATCAAACACTGTTAATTAACCACCAAACTACCTGCACTAACTGTACAACAGTTGGTTACGCCTGGTAATACACGGCTTTGTGCACTCGGCACATTCAATAGCTACACACGAGATATTTTAATAAACCCCAGTATCTATTGACCGATCAAAAACAACTGTTAAATTAACCACCAAACTACCTGCATTAACTGTACAAAGTTGGTTACAGCCTGGTTAATACACGGCTTTGTGCACTCGGCACATTCAATAGCTACACACGAGATATTTTACTACCCCAGTATCTATTGAACCGATCAATCACTGTTAAATTAACCACCAAACTACCTGTACTAACTGTAGAAAGTTGGTTACGCCTGGTAATACACGGCTTTGTGCACTCGGCACATTCAATAGCTACACACGGGATATTTTTACAACCCCAGTATCTATTGACCGACCAAACACTGTTAAATTAACCACCAAACTACCTGCACTAACTGTACAAAGTTGGTTACGCCTGGTAATACATGGCTTTGTGCACTCGGCACATTCAATAGCTACACACGAGATATTTTACAACCCCAGTATTCTATTGACCGATCAAACACTGTTAAATTAACCACCAAACTACCTGCACTAACTGTACAAAGTTGGTTACGCCTGGTAAATACACGGCTTTGTGCACTCGGCACATTCAATAGCTACACACGAGATATTTTATAACCCCAGTATCTATTGACCGATCAAACACTGTTAAATTAACCACCAAAACTACCTGCATTAACTGTACAAAGTTGGTTACGCCTGGTAATACACGGCTTTGTGCACTCGGCACATTTCAATAGCTACACACGAGATATTTTACTAACCCCAGTATCTATTGACCGATCAATCACTGTTAAAATTAACCACCAAACTACCTGTACTAACTGTAGAAAGTTGGTTACGCCTGGTAATACACGGCTTTGTGCACTCGGCACATTCAATAGCTACACACGGGATATTTTACAAACCCCAGTATCTATTGACCGATCAAACACTGTTAAATTTACCACCAAACTACCTGCACTAACTGTACAAAGTTGGTTACGCCTGGTAATACATGGCTTTGTGCACTCCGGCACATTCAATAGCTACACACGAGATATTTTACTACCCCAGTATCTATTGACCGATCAAACACTGTTAAATTAACCACCAACCTACCTGCACTAACTGTACAAAGTTTGTTACGCCTGGGTAATACACGGCTTTGTGCACTCGGCACATTCAATAGCTACACACGAGATATTTTACTACCCCAGTATCTATTGACCGATCAAACACTGTTAAATTAACCACCAAACTACCTGCACTAACTGTACAAAGTTGGTTACGGCCTGGTAATACACACGGTTTTGTGCACCCGGCACATTCAATAGCTACATATGAGATATTATACAACCCCAGTATCTATTGACCGATAAAATACTGTTAATTTAACCAAAATACAACCTGCACTAACTGTACAAAGTTGCTAGGCTTGGTACTACACGGCTTTGTAATAGATTATAATTAGTTTTGCTCATTGGCTATAATTTGATAGTATAGATGACGTAAATGGAGGTAATGGAATAGTATCCGATCTGTCGTAAATTAAATATTGCCCTGATTGGCTAGAACTGTAGTTATCTGAAAGAATCTTGTAGAAGAACACGTGTTCTATTGAACTAAAGGGATGTAATGGAATAGTGAAATGAAGTGGATTCTCATTAGAAAGATACCAATTTAAGTCTGAGGGACGAATTTGAGTAATGGCTATACAGATTCCACTGCTATACAATGCCCCTTTTCTCCACTGTTGATTACTTTCTTTGTTAGTTATAGCTAGCTTTAGAAAATGATTCCTACAATAACAAGTACTGTGTCATACTACAAAGAAATGTTATTAAAACAAACATATCCTTCCATGCTATTTTATAGCTGCTTTCTCTGGAATTATTTGGTCTTCTACTTTTGGATTATACTATATGGCTTTAATTTTAATTATTAAAATGTAAATAACTACTAAAGAAATAATTAAAATTTTGCCGAGTATCTTTTTATTGCATTCAGTAAAAAATAGTTTCACTCTTCTACTCCTAAATTTTCTCCAAAATCAAACGGTATTTATGACATGTTGCGTGTATTTTCTGCTACTTTGCCACTTGTTCACCAAGAAAAAGTGATACCCTCCGATCCCAAGAATTCGATGTACAGATTGATATTTTACTAGTGATATTTCTGTTAACTTACAGATCTTTTTGGGTACAACGGAATGAGTTTGTATGTAGGATAAATATTCTTCAATATATACCACTGATTATGTTCTCATCTAAGCTTTGAGTTTTTAGCCAAAAAAGAAGAGCCTAAAGCGCCACTGTAAGAACATTGTTCAGCTAGATCGGATAAAATGTAGCTATAAAGGTTATTTTATTTTATCTTATCCCAAAGAATGTCCCTGATTTTTTATTTATGGTAACTTGTGAACAATTCCCCATTTTCTTCAAAACGCAAATATATTTGAATGATTTTTTTGAGGATACATACTTTTTTGAAGTAAAACATAAGATTCACATTGATGATGTTTCGTTAGTGGATAAAGGTACTTGAAAGTTGCGATACAAAGAAAGTATAGCAATGAGAAGTAAATTTTACGTGAATGAAAATCTATTCTCCAAGTATTCTTCTATCGAAGACCAAGCGCAGGGAGACAGTATGTGTTGCAGAGATGATGGTTTTCTTGAAGGATGATTCCCGATATCTCAAAGAATGGTTCTCTGTCTAATACAGGTGGCGGCCCTATCGGATGGAGGTTGTGAGCATCTCTGGCAGGAAAATGTGAAAACTTTTATGATGAGAATATCTAACAATTACTTCAAAAAACATGTTATGGATGAAAATCCTTATAGTACAACTATTGGGAATCCCCGACACGTCTAGTGAGATTTCAAACTGTATTGCATTTTACTAATAACTAATTACATTTATCCTATAATGATTTTATCCAGTTTTAAAGTACAAACAATGCATGCATGTTATCAGTCAATAGACAAAACGTTACTAACTTGACCTAATCTGGATCAGTAAATAAATTACTCTTATCAATCCCAGACTTACTTATATTTAGTAATAAGTGATTTATATTGTTACCAAAAACTTTTATTCGTATAGAACAATATGCTATGTTTACATTGGTAGGAATGATCCCTATAAACATAGATTATATAGTAGTATACCATAAAACAATACTCGTAATTCATAAGAGATGAAAAATCAACGATGCGAGTTATTAATGCAGCAGGAAACAATGGGTTTTAGCATTTCGAGCCCTCAGCATGATTAAAAGTGTTGTGCATATATCTGGATGTGTATTGTATTAATACAAGGGCGTTAGTGGCATCCCGTAGGCTGTGGTTGAAGTAAAAAATTTTTTTTATAATTTATAGCAAAACATTATTATGAATAAACAGCATATAACATGTTTCTATACTATTTATATATTTTCATGAACGTTTGTGAAAACGATATCAAAGCGCTAAATTAATTATACCGTTTAATACAACAAACCAAACTAAAAATTGATATATGTTATTATATATTTAAATTTGTTCTTTTTTAAAGCAACAACACGTCTAGTTAAAAAGGCTGATACTGAAATGTGGAATCGATAATTGACGTTGCAATTTGAAGTATTGGAAATTAGTGCCAGCCAACTATATGAAGATAGAGTATTTGGCTAAAGTAGCGACTGTCAGTCTTCTCGTTGGCATACAATAGTAACACTAGTATGTATATGTCATTATTATTATTATGTCCAGGGATTAGTTTTTATCGAAGGTGAAGTAAAATATAATGTGTCAGTTAAAATTGGATTATAAAACCAAACACTAAAATAATTTTCTAAATTTATAAAGTGTTCGAAGAACTTTTTCAAATTATTTATTTTCTTCATAAACCTTCCTTGTAATTTAAACTAATGTTTAAGAAAGGAAGGAGCGAAATTGGTCTAGATGTTCTTCAGATTAACGCTTAGCAACACACTAATTTTATATTTCTAAAATAACTATAGTTTACCCATTGAGACCAACAAATTTATTTATATTGGGTTCAATTTCGCATCAAAAGCTACTAAAAGTTCGACAGTGACATACAATATAACACCAGTACAAAATGAATGATATGCGATTACTATCATTAGCTGTATTAGTAACAAACTTTGTGTATTATAGGAGCACTTAGGCCTAAGATTGTATCACAAGCATTAGGCATACCGTCGTCACAATGTAATCAATGTAACACTTAACCTCAAACACCACATTAGAGCAGGAACAATTTACCAGGTATATGGAGCTAATAATGCATGCTTTGACTCCTTTGTATTACCATCACTTACCCATTGTATCTTTGTGTTGACAAATATATATTTGTTCCATTTATACAAGCAATTGTTAATTTGCTACATTATACCATATATAATTGGTATTATTAAAATTATAAATAAAGGCTTACAGACCCAATAAAACGCATAGGACAATGTCTAAACGTTTTCCTAAAGTTTGGGAGGCAAATTCGCAAAAGGTTACAAGTTTCGTTAAAAAATGCAATCACATTTTTTATTTCTCTTTCTCATGTGTTGATACATGATTGTCTATTGCTGTATCAATATAGTAAGTAGGTTCCCTTCCTTAGATAATCCAGAAAGTTTTCATTAATGACAGATTTTAGCAATAAATCTGGTTTTCTAACCCAGTTCTAGAAATTATCAAGAACACATTACTTGCCGAAGCCAATAATCAGTATCGGTGATTAAAATATTATATCATAGAAGTATATCAGTATATTCGTATATTAAAAACTATTATTTATATTCGTATTAGATTACTGAAACTTTATCTTTTATATGGTTAAAATAAGAAAACAACAGGCATACTTAAAATAAAATGAAGGCCGGTTCGAAACAGTGTTATTATTTGCTTTAGACTACCAATAATTTTCATCCCCGATAAGTGAATTTAAACACGCTATTATATTAATTTTATGCACATAAAGGTTATAATACAATAACGTTAAATATTTATTTCGTTTGGTATATTTACTTGTTCCAAAACACATCAGTATTGGATCTTTCAATATTTTAGTTCAATATTTTTTGAAATAACGAATTTGTCTTGTAGTATTTAGTTTTATTTCTTTTAATTACAAGAGTTACTGTTTGACTATTGAAAGAGTTTCTTAAAGTAATAAAATAATATGTTTTGACAACTGGTCCAAAACATTCTTAAATTTTTATATTTTTAATTATTAAAAATAAGATTATGATAAAGTAATTAAAATAACAAATTAAATTATTATATTACACATGGAAATATTTCATTCAATGGTGTATCATTTTATTATTTGAGCATTATAGATATATTTTATAACAATACAATTCTAACTCATCTATTGCTTTTTTGAGTATAGCAGTCCCTGATGTGACTTATTTAAAAACTTTATACATCTTTTAGTATAAAATTTTGAATTTTGTGGTAAATTTTTTGGTCTACTTACTAACAGTATTTCATGAATAAAAGTAATATTTTAGCATTTTTTAGTACATTTTATCATTAAATGAGGAATCGAAGAGTATTAGCGCTCCTAAGTAACCGCCAAAGGTAAACATGTCCTGGTACTGGATCAACTTGATTAAGTGCTGCTCATCCCTGTTAGACGAATCCTTTAAAAGGATGTACAAATGAACTTAGCGTCCGTTAAATATATTTGTTTCCGAATTCATTCTTGACCATCCATTGGTTGTTACGAGTCAAACAATACCTTAAACAATTATTTCTTAGGTTCAGTATTCATGTTGTATACATTTTAACTATCCCAACTTTAGCTAAGAAAGGGATACTTAACCGTATAAAGCAGGGACTACATTGTAAATTTGTCAACCTGTAAACCGACGCTATTTATCATAGGGCGATGAACCGTTTGAAGTCGTTTTTTTGGCATTGCGTTAGTTTATTACTCTTTTATGTAATATACTACTCCACTTATGCTTTCAATTGATATTTTCTTCTGACTCCTTACGATTTATCCTCATGAAATGACAGAAAACTAATAATTTCTTCAAAAAGAATATTTTAAAGCACAGTAATAAAATCCCTAGTGTTATTGCTTTGTCTGTAACCATTCAGTAAATATTACGCCGTGGAGGGAATTTAAGAAAACCCTGTATGATTCAATTCTTTTCTTTACTAATACAAAAAAATATAGAGGAAATATGGAGTGCTTGTATTTAAAGTTGATCACATAAAGAAAAATTGCTTACTCATAGATATAATCCTTTCCCTAACACAGTATTTATTACTGTTAGTACTGAAAATAAAATCAAGTTTCTATTAATTTATTCAAGTTTTCTTGAAACAATATTTATTACCTAAAGACACCAACATATGTTTCATAAACGTGAGATCTTTCGTTTGTTTGGAATGAGAAATTATTAAGTAAAGTGCTTTACATGCTTTAGGTTTACATTTTAAAATACTTATATGTTTTGTTGAGAGAAAAAATTTTCCTCAAAACACATTGTTTGATGTTGAAAGGCCTGTGTAGTAAAGAAAATACTGCCATATTCATCACAAGTTTCTTACTATTAGAAAGAAATCTTGTAAAACATTTTAAAACTATCATTTGGGTATTTTGAAGCAAAAAACACTCCAAAATGGAAAGTTACTCCATAATAATGCTTTTAAATATACAATTTACAAAGCCAATTTAAAACAAAAGGATACACAACAAATTTTAATATTCAGCAATTCTAAATATCTCTGGCGAATGAGGTTCTTTTATTTCCCGTCGTCTTTCTGTCTTCCTGTGTAGTGTTTTGTAGCTTACACTTCTTTCTAATATCATTAACAGATTTCCTTTCTATGTGCTCTACTTTAACCTCTGTCTTAAATTAATATTCTTCATAAGAGTTATATCATTTCCAACTCAATCAATCATAAGGGATTATTATGTCTGAACCACTGGATTTGTAAATCTACAGAAAACCGACTTCCTGGAACATATGCGTTGCTTTTTAATTTGCTTGGAACATTTTTAATTTGCCTGGAACATTTTTTAATTTGCTTTTAAAATGGGAGCAAATTATTCTAAACTACATACTTTTTGGAATTTGATTTCCTAATAGTTTCTGAATTATAAGTATGCTTATATAAACGTTTTTTTTTTATTTAACCAGAGGATGTTATTGTTAGATGAAGATCTTTCTGAGACTGCTGTATATCTTGGTACCAGGGATAAATTCTTTGAAAGGAGGAAGTTAGCGGCGGGTATACCAATAGAAGCAATTATCCTGTGTACAATTACTACATAAAATGCTATTTACTTCTTAAATCATCAAATAAGTTCATGTTTTAAGGTTGATGTTTCAGTTATTAATGCAGAGCAATAGAATACACTCAGGCTTTTGTTCTGGGTGGAGGCATGTTAAGGCTAGCATACAATGATGCATTGAAGCAAGGTGGTATTGTATTCTACCCATAGTTGTATTAAACAAATAAAATTAACAAGCAGATTGTGGGACTTACGCATGTTTAACAAAGTACTTTTATATATATTATAAGGGATGTAATTTGTTTTAAAAGCGATAAGTTACGCTGAACCCGCGATGGCATTTGAGATAAAATACGATTAAATAAGAATAAAGAGTACCTCTAAGCTTCTTTTCTGTAAATTGTTCATTTCAATTTAAAGATTTTACCTGTTAGATTAAAAAAAACCACCAATTCATGTACTACGTTGATCTGTTTGACAAATTCTTTAATAAGATTAAACATGGAAATAAATAAATTAAATACACTTTATCCTATTTCTTTATTGCTTTGGAGAACTAATTAACAGTTTTATTTTAGAATATATCGCTTAATAGTAATTTGAAAAAGATTATTTTGGTTAATTCTTAATATTATTATTAGTTGTTTCTTTAAATATGATATAATTTATCTTAGGTTTTTAATTATTTCTTCACAACAAATATTAAAAATCTCTTAGTCAAAGGGCTCATGCAATAAGAGCAAATAATAGTTTATTTCCTTAGTTATTATTTTACTATGGTTTGGTAATATAAATGAAATAATAAACGCTGCTTAAAGTATCTTTTTCTTTTAATACTATCCACGTAAGAAACTACTAGAAATTAGAAACTGAAATTTAAACAATTAATGTAAATAAAAAGAGTTAAAATATGAATGGTGAAATATGTAAAATGTTTCCCCATTAAAATATACCAGAAGCTTTTCAAAAAAAAATATTAAAAATTATTCACATTAATGTGAACCGCTGTAACCATAGTAAATAAAAATAAAAATATAGTTATTGTAAGAGCTATGTAATAGTTACATACTATAGTTTAAATTTTATTTTATAACACATAAATATGTACTATACTAAGTAATAAAACATTTTAGTATCACAAACTTGTATATACTTGTATCATTAACACAAATTTAAACTTTACTAAAAGGTAGAAATTAATATTAATAAAAGAGATTCTAATACAATTTCATTATTTGTTATATAAGTTGGCGTATTAAATTATGTTACTGTGTCAAATCATACTAGGATATTTATTTTTTGACTTTAGTTACACTTCAAACGGATAAAGTATTTTAGCTGCACGAGAAAATATCTTACGGATCATTTTTCAATAGTCATCTACAGCATGAAACCGGTTATCAAATAAAAACTACTTACGATATTGTGTAAACTTTTGTAAGTCAAAAAGTACGTAACTAATACTTCTAACTATGCCACGCTGTAGGTATTCTTCAAAATGAGGTAAACATTTTCAGATTTTAAGGACAAAATTCGTACGTTATATAAAATAAAAATAAAAAAGTGGAAACAAAATGTTTTTGTCACACTGTGTACTTTATTGGTGCCACGTTGGAGTGTATTGTTGTTAGCACAAGGTCGTTAGGCTCAAAGTTCCAGATACGAGCAGTGTTTCCGAATCGCAAATATTCTGAGTCATCCGTTTGACAGAGTTTATGTGTATTTCAAAGGAATTGCCGACGTGGTCTGTTCCTTGTTTTGAATGAGTTCCTGCTCACACAGGTGAACTTCATTGTTAGAGTGGCTACACGTTATTGAATGGAATTCTTGAATAGGGGCCACTTCTCTATCTCTAGATTCTCCATCACAGATGAGTAAATTCACTCCCATGGTTCCTTTTACGATTTATCTTTCAGATATTTTACTGGTGTTTGAATGTACCGACCTTGTTCTGGGAGTTAACATCGGTGCGGAAGTACAATCCCAGAGATCCCGGGTTATTTCACAGAACCAACTAGAGAAAGTTACTGAGGCTCATAAAAGATCGTATCATAATGATAGAAATGAAAGTAAAGCTACTATATGTGAATTAACTTACAGAAAAAGTCCCTTATATGTTTGTTAGACTTCAAATACTTATATTTAATGCTTAGTCCGACATGTATACTTTTTATGTTTCTTTGCCTCCCCATGTATTTTGATTAGGTCAAAAGTGGCACTTGAAAACTATTTGAAAATGCTGAGTTTTGTTTGTGTAATGTTAAAATATTATTAAATGCACACAAAATAAAACTTGTATGAATATCCACCACAGTTTCAATGGCCATACCTGTACTATGTTAGAAATAATTATGTATTTAGATTGTGCACGTTATGAACGTCTATAGATCCAAATGAACACAAAAAACGCCAAATGTTGTGGCGGAGTTACAAAAAAAAAAGAAAATAGAAAAACAAATGAAAAGTTAATTTTGATATGATAGCAATTTCAAAACCTTTTTTTTAATCCGTGTACGCTAAGAATGGCGGGCAATATTAGTAACATCTTTGACTTATAATCTATGGTTCTATAATCTGTCTCTGAGGGTAAAAAAAAATAATAAAATCAAGTTTTTGAAGTCTCCACAATATTTATAGATGGCCGAAAATTGTGATATAAAAAACCAACAGTAATCATCTTATAACAGTATCTTATAACACTGTCAAAACCAAAATGGGAAACATATTTATTTATATATTTAACTACTGCGTGATATCCTAATAATCTGGAAGTGAATATTTAAGCCATATATTTTATCACATTGATCCTAATTTCTTACATATTTTAGTGTGTATTGTGATGATATTATAAAAAGATGTAGCTTTCATATTAATTACCTTTATTAATTGAAACATCGTGTTAGGATGTTTAAAACAAGCTTAATTTTATGATGTTATAAAATATGTTATCAAACAAGAGACAAATCGACGATTTGACCTAATAAGTTACCCACATATCATTAACCTAACCACTTCCATATCAGCTAACCATTTACATATCAGCTAAAAACTTAGATATTAGCTAACCACTTAACATGTATCAGCTAACCAACTTACATATCAGCTAACAACTTACATGTCAGCTAAAACCTTACATATTAGCTAACCACTTACATGTCACTAACCACTTACATGTCAGCTAACCACTTAAAAATTTATTTATTAAAACAATTTAAGAGGTTTAAAATGCTTTTTCCCAATCATTGGTGGTTACAACAGTTTAAAAATAAGAAAATGAATTTACGATCTATTAGGGGCCTCCCCCCCCCCCCCCCACCCCCCATGGAATCTAGCTGGGTGTAACAAGAAACTTCTGGCAACTCTATGGATACCCAAGGGTGCCACATCACTAACCGCATATCCTTAAAGATCGGAGTAAAAGATTAACAGGATATTTTCCTAGTTAATCTGTTCCAAAAGTGGGTTAGTTATAATGAAGTCAATAAAAACCTTGAAACTGATTTAACTGTTTGACATTTTTACTGTGTTACTAATTTAGTTGATCCTATATGGAATTTTTTTTTATTCAGTTTTAAAGTACAAAAAATGCATGTATGTTATCAGTCCCTTTAAAAAAATTAAAAAAACGTTACTAATTTGACCCTTATCTGGATCAGTAAATAAAGGACTCTTATCCCAGACTAACTTAAAGTAAATTTTTAGCAATAAGTGATTATATTGTTACTAAAAGGACTTTTTTTTAGCATTATAACAATATGCTATTATTTACATTGGTAAGAACGATCAGTATAACATTGAGTATGAGGTAGTATTTTTATAATAAAACAAATACCTGTAATTCATAAGAAAAAATGAAAAAATCGACGATGCAAGTTATTAAAGTAGCAGGAAAAACAAAGGGGTTTTTGTATCATTTCGAGACCTCAGCATTAATACAAATTGTTTTGCATATCTCTGGATCGTGTATTGTATTAATTGCAAGGGAGTACGTTTACATTCCCATCTGCTATGGTTAATTAAAGTACAAATTTGCTTTTTTATTATTTATAGCAAAACAGTATTATGAATATATTTATCGATCTTTCCATTTTGTAAAACACGAAATTAAATTATGTATACAGTTTAATACAACAAACCAAACTAAAAACTTGATAAATGCTATTATATATTTAAATTTGTTCTTTTTTAAAACAACAACACGTCATAGTATAAGGCTGGATACTGAGATGTGGAAAATCGATAACTGATGTTACAATTTGAATTTATTGGAAATTTAGTGCCAGCCAAACCATATGTAGATAGAGTATTTGGCTAAAAAGGGTAAACGACTGTCAGTCCTCTCGCGTGGCTGACTATAGTAAAACATAATATTGATATTGATATGTTATCATTATTGTGTCCAGGGGTGAAGTTTCAGCGGTTGTGAGGTAAAAATAAGAATGTGATGTTAATTTTGTTTAACTTATAGGTACCCTACAGTTTTTAGCCAAAAAAGTAGCGGAAGCTGTCATCTAATCGTTTACGGTGTCTTATTTAAGTTTGCCTTTTATTGTCCTGATCAAGATAATATCATACATATGTGCGTATTCATAAAAACTACTTATTTCCAAAAGTGTCTCAGTCCGACAGTTACAATCTTCTTTTCAGAGTATGTTATTTCTAGTTAGAATTTGCCTTACATACATTCTTAGGACTGAAAATCTTACTATGGGTTGAAAAAAACACCCAAGCAATCCGCCACGGTCGGACGTTGGCATGATTCGGTTACCTTGCGGTTAACCGCCATTACCCGCACACCATTGGCCACATCATAAAAGCACTTTTGAATATTAATATGGATGAGTCCTATAACTTTACACACTTAAGTCTAGACATTCGTCAGGTACATTTGGATTTCTGTTGTACATTATTAGGAGTGTCAGGAAAATCACTTACGGTGCCACATTCGGGTTTATGTATGTAGCTCTGGGAAAATGTACTTCGGCCCACCAAAACAACTATTTCCCGGCTCTTGTAATCTAGTTTCTGGTTTCGGTTATTTCCAATGGAATGATACAAATATACATACACAATACCACATGGGACTAGAAAGTCTATTACAAACTAGGAGGGAAGTACTACCTCACTTCCTGTCTACCTTCAAGCTATAGGGGGTGTAAAACCCTCTATTCTCAGCTTTCTCCATCCAGCCACTGTTAAATTTCATGTTACAATGTAAAGGATAGCCGAACTGTTTTGAATTACTGTGTGGAAAAATATTTCAGGGCATTGTTAGTTGAGTATGTCGGGTTTTTTACGTGTATTGAGTAATATTTAAAAACATGCATTAGATGTTCTTAAATTCGTCAACTAGTGCAATCTGGTTTTAATTCGTTGGATATTAAATCTTGTATTTGTTATCTGCATAACACTTAGATTATCAAGAACTGTAGATCGTAAAATTAATATTTTTGAACATATAAATTGTTAATCAGACGTTTCAATAAATATGTTAGAAACTTCAGCATGACTGTGTCAACAGCTGCCTTTGCGTACAGTTAAAAATTGGATTATAAAACAAACACTACACTAATTTTCTAAATTTAAAGTTGTTCGAAGAACTTGTCGAATATTTATTTTCTCTATAAAGCCCTCCCTATTGTAATTTAACAAATGCTTTAGAAAGGAATGACGCGAAATTGGTCTAGATGTTTTCAGATTAACGCCTTAGCAACAACTAATTTTTATTTCTAATATAACTACAGTTTAACCCATTCGAGTCTAACAACACTATTTATATGGTTGTGTTATAAAATTTCGCCATCAAAAGCTACTAAAAGTTCGACAGTGACCATACAACTATAACACAGTAAAAAATACATGGACATGTGATTTACTATATTACTGTATTAGTAACAAAACTGGTGTATTCTATGAGCACTTAGGCCTAAGATTGTATCACAAGGCATTAGCCATAGCGTCGTCACAAAGTAATCAATGTAACAATTAAAACCTCATAACACACATTTTAGAGCAGGAACCAATTTACCAGGTATATGAGCTATTGCATGCTTTGACTCCTTTGTATTACCCATTGTATTCTTTGTTGTTGACATAATATATATTTGTTCCAATTTTTAAAACCCAAATTTATATTTTTCTATAAAACCCCCACAAAATTGTTATTTTTTAAAATTTTAAAAAAAAAGGGTTACAGACCAAAAAACGCAAAAGGCTTTTTTAAAAATTTTTCCCAAAATTTTTTGGGGGGGAAAAAATTCCCCCAAAAGGGTTTCCCAAATTTTTAAAAAAAAAGAAAAACACATTTTTTATTTTTCTTTCCATGTTTTGGGTAAGATTGTCTATTGCTGTATAAAAATTTTGAAAAATGGTTTTCCTTTCCCCCTTTGTTTTCTCCGAAAGGTTTCATTAATAAAATTTTTTTAACCCAAAAAATCGGGGTTTTTTAAAAACCCAAAAATTTTTAAAAAAATTTTCCCCAAAAACCCTTTTTTTCCCGGGAAATTAAATTTTCAGTATCAGTGATTAAAAAATTTTAAAACTTTTAAGAAAAAACAGTAATTCAAAATTTTAAAAAATACTATTTTTAAAAATTTTTTTAATTTAAATTTCTGAAATTTTTTTTTTTATTTTAAAAATTTAAAAACAAAACCCCCCTACTTTAAAATTTAAAAAAAAGGCCCGGGTTTCCCAAAAAAAGTGTTATTTTTTGCTTTTTGGGGCTACCAAAAATTTTTTTTTTCCCCAAAAGGGGAATTTTTAAAAACCTATTTTTTTTTTTTTAAATTTTCACAAAAAATTTTTTTTAAAAAAAAATTTAAAATATTTTTTTGTCCGGTATATTTACTTTTTTAAAAAAAAACCAAAGGGATTGGATTTAAAAATTTTTTGTTTCAGTATTTTTTTTATACATGAAAATTTTTCTTGTGGGGTTTTTTTTCTTTTTAAATTTCAAAAAATTTTTTTTTTTGGGGTTTTGGGGAAATTTTTTAAAAACCCCCCCGGGCTTTTATGTTAACTAATAAAAAAATATTTTTTGGGCAAATGGTGCAAAAAAATTTTTTAGGGAAATTGCAATAAATTAAATTTGTATTTTAATTTTTTTAAAAAAAAAATTTTTTTAAAAAAATTCAAAAAATTTATTACATTATTAAAATTCCATGGAAATATTTCATTAAAAAGGGGATTTTTTAAAAATTTTGAAAAAATTTTGATATATTTTATAATAATACAATTTACTCACCATCGTTTTTTAGTTTTGGGGTCCCGGGGTTTTACTTTTTTTTTAAAAACTTTAGTTTTTTGTATAAAATTTTCCCCCCTTTGAACTTTTTTTGTCGAATTTTTAACCCCCTTTTTTGGGGGAAAAAATTATTTTTTTTTTCATTTTAGTAAAATTTTTTCTTTAAATAATTAAAAACGAAAAGCCTTTTTTCCCCCAAATAACCCCCAAAAGGGAAAAAGGCCCCCGGAAAGGGTTTAATTGTTTTAAAGGGGCTGCCAAAACCCCTTTTGAAAATTTTTTAAAAGGATTTAAGTAAAGAAATTTAAAACTTCCTTAAATATTTTTTTCCCAAATTTTATTTTTGGAAACCCCCCATTGGTTGTTTTCGGTCACCCCCCTTTCCTTTTAAAAAAATTATTTTTTTTGGTTCCCGTATTTGGGGGTTTTTTTAAAAAATTTTTTAACCCCCCCCAAAATTTAGTTAAGAAAGGGTAATTTTAACCCTTTTTAAAAAAGGGGCTTTTTTAAAAATTTTTTTTCAACCGTAAACCGCCCCCTATTTTTAAAAGGGGGGAAAAATTTTTTAAAATCCCTTTTTTTGGGGGTTTCTTTTTTATTAAATTTTTTATTTTTTTAAAATACTTCCCATTTTTTGCTTTCAATTGTTTTTTTTTTTACTTCTTACGATTTTACCCCCCAAGAAATGACAGAAAATTTTTTAAATTTTTTTAAAAAAAAATTTTTTTTAAAGGCCCCCGTAAAAAAACCCCCAAATGTTATTGCTTTGTCTGAAACCCCTTCAATAAATATTACGCCGTGGAAAAATTTTAAAAAAAAACCCTGTATGATTAAAATTTTTTTTTTTTTACTTTAAAAAAAATTTTTTAGGGAAAAAAAAAGGGAAAGCTTGTATTTAAATTTTGGGGTCAAAAAAAAAAATTGGGGATTTCAAAGATTTTTCCCCTTTTCCCCCAACACAGTATTATTTTGTTAGTAATGAAAATAAAAAATTTTTATTAATTTTTTAAAAAAATTTTTTTAAAAATATTTTTTAAATTTTTTAAAAAGCCCCCAAAATTTTTGTTTCATAAAAAAAGAGATCTTTCTTTTGGGGTTTGGGGAAAGAGAAATTATTAATTTTAAATCCCTTTTCCCCCGTTTTTTGGTTTTAAAATTTTTAAAAATTTTTCTTTTTTGTTTTTTTTGGAAAAAAATTTTTTTCCCCAAAAAACCCCCTTTTTTTTAAAGTTGAAAAAATCTAAATTTTAAAAAAAAAACTGCCTATTCATCACAAATTTTTCTTATTTTTTATACAAAAATCTTGAAAACCTTTTTTTAAATTTTTCCCCCTTTGGGATTTTTAAAAAAAAAAACCTTCCCCAAAAAAGGAATGGACCCCAAAACTAATGATTAAATTTTTTTAATTTCCCCAAACCCGGGTTTTAAAAAAAAAGGGAAAAACCAAAAATTTTTAAAAATTCAGAAATTTTAAAAAAATTTTGGGGCAAAAAAGGGGTTTTTTTTTTTTCCCCCCGTCTTTCGTCTTTTCCCGTGTAGTTTTTTTGTGGTTACATTTTTTTAAAAACCCCAAAAGGGGGGGGGGGGGGGGGGGGTTTTCTTTCCCCTTTTTACTTACTTTAAACCCCCTGTTTTAAAATTTTTAAAAATTCTTCTAAGGTTAATTTTTTTCCAAATCAATAATCAAAAGGGGGGTTTTTAAATTAAAAACCCCTGGATTTTTTTAAAACAAAAAAAAACCCCACTTCCGGGGAAAAATATCCCCTTTTTTTTTAATTTGCTTGGAACTTTTTTTAAATTTCCCGGGGGAAAATTTTTTAAAATTTTTTTTAAAATTGGGGGGGAAATTATTCTAAAATACAAAATTTTTTGGGGAAATTTTTTGGGTTTTTAAAATTTCTAAAATTAAAAAGTAAAGCTTTTTTAAATTTTTTTTTAAAATTAAAAACCCGAGGATTTTTTTGTTAATGAAGGTCTTTCTAAGATGCCTTGGTTTTTTTTGGGCCCGGGGGGTAAAATTTTTAAAAAAAAGGGGAAAAGGGTTAGGGGGGGTATCCCAAAAATAGAAAAAATTACCCGGGTTTTAAAAATTTTTTTTTTAAAAAAACGTATTTAAAAACCCTTACATCATCAAAAAATTTTTCATGTTCAAGGTTATGTTTTTTTTTAGTAAGGAAAATAGAATCCCCCTTCGGGGTTTTTTGTTCTGGGGGGGGCTTTTTGGGGGGTTCAGTGTGCATTAAAAAAAAGGGGTTTTGGTTTTTTCCCCATTTTTTGTTTTAAAAAAAAATAAAAAAAACAAGCGTTTTTTGGGGACTTACGGGGTTTAAACCCCAAAAATTTAATTTTTTTTATGTTAAAAAAGGGGATTTTTATTTTGGGTTTTAATCGATAAATTTCCCGGGGAACCCGTTTTTTGGCATTTGTTTTTAAATATTTTTAAAAAAATTTTAAAGAGTACCTCAAATTTCTTTTTGAAAAATTGTTCTTTAAAAATTTTTAAAAATTTTTTCCCCTTTTAAAAATTAAAAAAAACCCCAAAATTCCCATGAAATTCAGTTGATCTTTTTTGGAAAAATTTTTAAAAATTTTTAAAAAGGAAAAATAAATAAAAAAACTTTATCCAAATTCTTTTTTTGGGGGGAAAAGTTTTTAAAATTAACATTTTTTTTTTTAAAAATATATCGAAAAAATTAGTAATTTTTTAAAAGCCCATTTTGGTTTTTTTTTAATAAAATTATTTTTTGGGGTTTCTTTAAATTGAAAATAATTTCGGGTTTTTTTTAAATTATTTTTTCCCCCCAATTTTAAAAAAAATTTTTTAAATTTTCCGGGGTTTTTCATACAAAAACCAAATAAAATTTTTATTTCCTTAGTTATTTTTTTTTTTTTAAAATTTTTTTGAAATAAATTAAATTTTTTAACGCTGCTTAAAGCCCCCTTTTTCTTTTAATTTTTCCCCCCAAAAAAAGGGGAAACAACAAAAAATTTTAAAAATTAAATTTAAACATTTAAAATTAAAAAAAAAAAGGGTTTAAAAAAAATTGGGGGGGAAATATAAAAATGTTCCCCTTTAAAAAAATATCCCAAAAATTTTTTTAAAAAATTATCCCAAAAAAATTTTTAAAAAAAAAATTTTTAAAAAATTTTAACCCCTTTTTAAAATTCCCGCTGTAAAAATTTTTAAAAAAAAATTTTAAAAATATATTTTATTGTTAAGGGCAGGAAATTTTTTAAAATATTTATTTTTTAAAATTTTTTTTTTTAAAAAAAAAAAATATTACTAAAAAGTAATAAAACTTTTAAATTTACCCACAAACTTTTTTTTTTAATTTTACTTTAAAAAAAAATTTAAAATTTTTAATAAAAGGGGTTTAAAAAATTAAAATAAAAATAAAAGAGATTGAAAAAAAATTGTGTTTTTTTTAAAAATTTTTTGGGGGGAAAATTTAAATTATATTATTGTGTAAAAAGGGGGCTGGGAAATTTTTTTTTTTTGGGTTTTTATTTTAACCCTTCAAAAAAACAAAGTTTTTTGCTACACGAGAAAAATCTTAAAGGGCCATTTTTCAATAGTCGTCAAAAGCTTAAAACCCGGGTTTTAAAAAAAAAATTTTCTTTTTATGTAAACTTTTGTAAGTCAAAACCCTACGAAAATTAAAATTTAACTATCCCCCCAAACCCCCCCCCCTTTTTTTCTTTTAAAAAGGGGGTTAACACAAAAAAAAAATTTTTTTTTAAAAAAAATTTTTGGGTTTTAAAAATTTAAAAAAAAAAAAGTCAAAAAAAAATGTTTTTTCCCCTGTTTACTTTATTGGGGCCCCCCTTTTGGGGTGTATTTTTTTGGGAAAATGGGTTTTGTTTTGGTTTAAAGTTTTTCAGATTTAAATTTTTCCCCAATCTTAACTATTCTGAGTTTCCTTTTGACTGGTTTTTTGGGGGATTTAAAACAAATTTCCGATGTGGGCGGGAAACCTTTTTTTTTAAAGGGGTTTCCTGTAAAACCCCGGTTAAAATTCAAATTTTTACGGGTTAAATCAAAGAGTAAACCCCCCAATGGGCCCTTTTTTTTTTTAAATTTTTTTCAAATATTTTTTTTTTTGTTTTTAATTTAAACCCCCCTTGTTTTTGGGGGGTTATCGGGCGGTGCGGCATTTTCAACCCCCCGGGCCCGGGGGGCCTTTTCCCCCAGAACCAACGAAGGGGGAAATTCTAGGGTATAAAAAAAACGTAACTTTTAAAGATAGTTTTTTTTAGAAAAGGGTTTTTTTTTTAAAATTTTAAATTTTTAAAAAAAGTCCCCTTTTTAAAATTTTTTTGATTAAAATTTTTTTTTTTAGTCCGCATGTAAAATTTTTTTTTTTTTTTTTTTAACCCCCCCCAGTAATTTTTAGTAGGTAAAAAATGGCAGTGAAAATTGGGGAAAATAAATTTTAAAATGGGGTTTTTGGGGTTTTTTTTAATTTTAAAAAAGGGGTTTTTTAAAAAGCCCACAAATAAAAAATTTTAAGAAAAACCCCCCAAAAATTTTTTAAGGGGGGCCCCTCCTTACATTTTTAAAAAAAAATTTTTGGTTTTTGGGGTTGTGAGTTTTAAAAATTTTAAACCCCCAAAAGAACAAAAAAAAAGCCAATTTTTGTGGGGGGGGAATTACAAAAAAAAATTTTAAAAAAAAAAAAGGGAAAATTTTTAAATTTTTAAAAAAAAAATTTTAAAAACCCCCTTTTTTAAAACCCCCGACCCCTAAAAATGGGGGGCATATTTTTAAAAGGTGTGCCCCTTTTAAATTTTTTGGTTCTATAACCGGGTTTTGGGGGTTAAAAAAAAAATAAAATTTTTTTTAAATCCCCACAATAATTTTTAGAGGGGCCCAAAAATTGTGATAAAAAAAAAACCAAACCCCCAAAAACCAATTTTTATTATAACAAAATTTACAATCCCGTAAAAAAACCCAAAGTAGGAAAAATTTAATTTTTTTTAAATTTCTAGGGGGATTAAATTTTTTAAATTTTGGGGTTAAAAATTAAGTCTATTTTTTAAAAAAAATTTTTCCCTTTTAATTCTTAATTTTTTTTTGTGTTTTTTTGTGATGATATTATAAAAAAATGTCTTTTTCAAAATTTTTTCCCCTTTTTTAAATTTTGGGAAAAATCGGGGGAGTGATTTTTCAAAAACTTAATTTTTATGATGTTATAAAATAGGGAAAAAAAACCCAAAGGGGAAAAACAAAAGATTGCCTAAAAAATTACCCACATACCTTTAAAGGGGTAACCCCCTTTTCATGTAGCTAACCCCCTTTTCATTTTTAGTTTAAAAACTTCCCCTATTCAAAACCCCTAATGGGCGCAAAAACCCCTTACTATCAGCTTTAAAAAACTTACATTTTCGCCAAAAAAAATTCCCAAAATTAAACTAACCATTAATGTCACCAAAAACCCCTTACATGCAGCTTTAAAAAATTCCCCTACCCCCCCACATATTTCAAAACCCCTTTTTGGAAAAAATTAACCCCCCTATAAATTTTTTAAAATTTTACCCTTTTTAAAAAGCCGGAAAAAAAACCCCGAAAAAAAAAATTACGGGTTTTTAAATTTTTAAAATTTTTATGAAACCCAAAAAAATTTTTTAAAGGGGCCAACGGGGGGTTCCCCCTATCGTTTTAAAAAAACTTTCCCTTTTTAAATTTTTTAAACAGATTCTTTGAAATTTGGCAAAAAAAACAATCCCTTTTAAAGGGGAAAAATGCAAAAAAAACTCAGATTTTTTTTCAAAAATTTTCCCAAATTTAAAAAAATGTTTGGGGGTGTTCCGCCCCATTCAAACCCCCTTTCATAAATAAGTGGCAAAAAAATTTTGGCAAAATTTTTCTTCCCGTTTTTTAAAAAAGTTTTTTTAATAAACCCCCTTTTCTTTTTATTGGGCCCCCCCTTTTCCCCTTTTTGGGGAAGTTTTAATATTTACGTTTAAAATTGTTCACCCCGGTTTTTCCCTTTTTTTTAAAAAAAAAAACAAAAAAATTAGAGTTTTAAATTTTGGTTTTTTCTGTGAAAATTTCCTTTAAAAAAAAATTTTTTCCCAAAAAAATTAAAGGGTATTTAATTTTTTAAAAATGATTACAAATCTATTTCAAAAAAATTTTTATTTTTTATTTTTTAAAAAAAAATATTGGCTCAAACTTTAAAAACCGAGTTTAAAAATTTTTTTACATTTTTTTTTTTTTTTTTGAAAAAAAACTTTTGAGGGGGAACCCAATTTAAAATTTTCCCTTTTTTAATTTTTTAATTTTGGGGGTTTGGGAATAACTCCAAAATTTTTCTTTAAAAAAGGGGAAAAAAGAATTTTCCCCAAGATAAAAAAAACCCTTTTCTTTAGAAAAATTAAAAAAAATTTTTAATAAAAAAAACTAAGATTTGTATTTAATTTTTTAAAATTTTTCCCCAATTTTTTTTTTGCAAATTTTTCATTCCCTTTTTCAAAAGATGTTCACAAACCCGGTTTTAAATTTTTAAATTAGGTTTCATTTAATAAAAATATTTTGCCCTTTAAAAAAATTTTCTATGAAATATTTTAAAATTAGGCCTTTTTAAAAAAGTGACACGGGCAAAAAATTTTTAAATTTTTTAATTTTTCTGTCGAATTTAAAAAGGTTTTCCCTAAAATTTTTTTTTTTTTTTTTTTTAAAATTTGGAAAAAAAAAATTTTTGAATTGTTTTTAAAAATTTATTTAAATTTTTTTTTTTTAAATTTGGGGGAAAATGCGAGGGTTTTCACTATGAAAATTTAAATTTAAAAGTTCCCCCTTTTCACTTATCGGTTGCAAAAAGGGTGTTTTAATTTTTTTTTTCCCCTCCCCAAACAGCGCTGCCCGGGATTTGTTTCAACACGGTTTTTTATAAAAAATTCTTAAATTTTTTTTTGGGGAAAAACTGGTGGGGCCCGCGTTTTTTTGGGTTTTTCGGCTTTTTGTAAAAATTTAAAGGGGGCCCCCGTCTGTCTTATCTGGGTTTTTAACCCGGGGGTTTTTTCCCAAAAAAAAATCCTTTTTTTTTAAAAATTTTTTTAAAATTTTTATTTACAAAAAATTAAAAATTGCTTTATCTTAATAAAATCTAAAATTTAAATTTAAATGAGAAAAATTTATTTTTGTGAAATTTCCCCAAAAAAATAAAATTTAAAAAAAAGTGAATTTATAATTGTGTAAAATCCCTTTTTTTTTCTAAAGGGGAAATTTTCTTACCCCAAAAATTTTTTTATATTTATTTTTTCCCCCCCCAAAAATTTTTTTTGGGATATGTGGTTTTTTTTTTAAAATTTTAAATTTCCCCGTTTTAAAGGAAAATTTCCCCGGGTAAATGGGGGCAGTCAGGCAATAGGGGGCCCTTTCCCCGCTGTGTTCCCCCAAAAATTTCCCCCCCCTAAAAAAAAAAGAAAAGGGGCCCTTGCCATAGCTTATTTAAATTTTTTAAAATTAAAAACCCCAAAAAAATTTTTTTTTTTCCGGGGGCCCCCTTTAAAAAAGTAACTTTGGGCAAATGCTTTTTGGCCCCCAAAAATTTTTTTCACAAAAACCCCCCGGGGGAAAAATTTGTGATAGTTTTTTTTTGCCCAAATTTTGCGTATTTTATGTGGGGGAAAATTTTAAATTTTTGTTTTTTCCCTTTTTAATTTAATTTTAAAAAATTTTATATGATAAAGTTTTTAAAAAAACAAAAACCACTTTTTCTTTAAAATAATATGGGATAATAGGGGGTCAAAATAAATTTTAAAAAAACTAATGGTGAGGGGGAAAAGTTTATAGAATTTAAAAAAATTTTTGCGATTTTAATTTTTTTTCGTCAAATATTTTTTGGGGCCCAATTTTTTTTTTGGATTAAATTTTTTAAAAAAACAAAAATAGTTTCGTTACTAGGGGTAAGTTTCCAATTAATGGGTATCACAAAGAACAATGATGATTGGGGGGGGTGGAATACAAACTGCACCTGCATGTTTTTTTCTGTGTTATGATCATCATATAAGTGTTTTTTCGTTATTCTTCCCTACAAAACATGTATTGGATTTGCAAAAAACCATTCAAGCGGTTTGAATAATTCCTAATCAATGATTTGGGGAAACTTTTAGTAAGATTATGAATAATGTTTATAACTGGTTAAACAATTTTTGCGTATTTTTAAAAACATTGAAAATTTAAAAACCAAATGCCCCCTTAAATAAATGTTTTGGGGGTTTTATTTTTTTTTCTACCAAAATTATAAGTGAAGAATTAAAATACAATTTTCGTATTTTTTTATGGGTTTGGGAATAAATATAATTTATAATGGTCTATTTGGGGGCTAAATCACAATGTGCTTTTTAAAGGGAAGTTTGTTTTTTTATACGGAAACTATTTCACACATCATTTTTTTAAAATAGTTAACCAAAAGAAGGGATTAAAAAAAAAAAAAATTTTAAAAAGTAACCACAACAAAATAACTATCAGAAATTTATAAAAAATTTTTGGTTAATAACAATAACAGAATTTAAGGTGCAAATCAACGGGGAATTAATACGTAACAATTTGTAACCCCTTTTAAAACAAACAATGTAAAAAGTAAATATTTTTAACAATAAAAAATCAAGATAAAAGCAAAATGTAAAAAAAATTATTTTAACAAAACAAATTAAAAAAAATGATGACTTATCATTTTGGGTTTTAAAAAAATAAAATAATTAACAAACAACGTAATGGGGAAATTTACCTTCGGGGATAAAAAGTAGTGGGGGGGGGGGGGCAAACAAAATATGATATCACTGAAAATAAATGTCCTTTAAAGGGCTATCTTTCACCTTAATCGCACAGCTTTAAAATTTTGGATGATGTTGGTCCCCTTAGCAGCCCACGGATTCCCAAAAAATCCACATTAAACTTTCTTCATTGCCATTTTCAACTCCTCAGTATCACGGTGTATAAATTTGGAACAAAAAAACCTTAGCAAAAACTGAACTGTGAACTTGCGGGGACATTTAGACTTTCATGTCTGGGGGTTTTTTCCCCTAGCAACTAGAAAATTATATTTAAACGTATGTATTATATTTAAGTTTTTTTTAAAAAGTATTTTTTTAAAAAAGTACTGCAAACAAAGGGGTGGACCATGGGGAAAGCAACAAATTTAAATGAATGAAATTTTTCTTAGGGGGCTTGTTTAGTTTGTTAAAAAAGATGGGTAGTCTCAAAACCAAATTATAAACTCACACCATCTTTTTTATATAAATTAAAAAAAAGTGATTTAAAACAAAATCTTTAAAATTTTTAATTAAAGAAATAATTTTTTTTCCCACACTTTTTAAGATTTTAAAAAATTGGCTTACAAGAGAAAAACGTTTTGTTCTTCTTTTCTGTTATTTTAAAACCCTAGACATTTCGAAATCATTAATCTATTCTTTCGGGAAACCTTTTACATCCTTAAATCAGGAGAACGGGGTTTGGGCCATATCAGAAAATTAAAAAAACATTTTTTTGGGGCTTGGTGGATGCCTACAAAATATACTTTTGAATTTTTTAAATTTATAGGGGGTTGGTTTTAAAAGAAAAAGGAAACAAGTTAATATTTTGTTCTTTAAATTTTTAACATAAAACAGAAATTTTTACCATTATGGGTTTTTTGAGTTAATGATTAAGAAGTAAAAGGTGTAAAAAATATTTACAGTTTAAAAGTGTAAAATATTTTGCTATATTTGTCTTTCTACAAGAATCTCCCAAAAAAAGAAAAATCTATTCTCCTTTTCTCTTTTTTTTATGGACAGGTAAAACGACCCCAAATAAAACTAGTAGAGGCTTCAGTCTTTTTAAATTCCCTTTGCTAAACGTAATTTTTTTTATTGAATATTTTTTTAATTTGTTTGATTTTACGTTCACCAATTATTTACCGAAAGGGGCATTTTTAAAGGAACAAAATATACGCTTATTTCAAACATTAAAAATAAAGAACAAAGAATTTATTTCCTCCCTTTAAAAATAGTTATTTTTTTAAAAACATAAAAAAAAATTTTCTGTATTTTGCCCAATCTTTCCGCCATTAAAATGCCCTCGCTGTTCCCCCTTTTTAAAAGGGGTTTCCAATCCTAATTTTTCAAAATTCTAAAAGATGTCGACAGGGTTTTTGCCTCACGTTTTTGTTCTTTTAAAAAAATAAAAAGGATTTCCGAATTTTTTTTTCCCGTTTGTGTTTTCCAAAAAAGGGTAATCTACATTTTAAAAACTGACCCTTCCCCTTTTGTGAAAAAATGCGTACATAAAATTCATTTAAATTTTTTAAAAAAAAAAAACCAGAGCGTTGTGACACGCATAATTTAGGAATCACAATCGCCATGTTGTGTGTCAACTTCATTAACTCTAAAAAGATGCACTGAATGCAACCAAAACACAACACTAATTTTTTAAAAAACTGAACTATTGAATACATGTCACAATAGGTCTACATCGACGCAAACCTCCTAGGACTGACCAATATTAAAACATACTTTTATATTGATATATTTTTTAAACAATGATAATAGTTAAACTGAAATAATATAAATCCAATAATTAAAACTCTAAAAAATACATTATTGATGCTGAATACTCGGATTTGCCAACTTTTTTAATATATCTATCTAATTAGTAATTTTTCGAACCATTACGATTTTAGAGGTAGTCGCAATTTTAAAATATTGTACCTATTTCGTTTGCATTTTTTTTGCAAGCATTGCTCGAGTAAAACGTGATTTGTCCAGATAATTAAAAACTAAGACTATAATGAAAAAGTATTTCACCGTAAAGAAGACTACGAAGGCCGGAAGAGGACACTTTTTTAAGTAGGCTTTTTCGGGGCGAGCACGTACATTTTGTTTTAATCGTAGAAGCTATGAAAAAATTCTTTCTATGACGTGGAAATATAGTTTATCCAAACTAGAAATCCTTCTTTACACTCTAAATCCCTAAAATAAGAGCTAGTGAAAGTTTGCTCAAATTTTGAATCTATTACCAATGAAAAAATAAATTAATAAGTAAAATAAACATGTCTCTTTCCAATTAAAAATTATTAGGGGTTCCATCATATTAAATAAAAAGTGCATTTATTAAGATTTCCACGGAAAATAGTATTCTTCAAATCCTGACCTTAAGTGTTACTGAAAATGTTGGGAGCTATTTATTCAAATAATAAAGTAAAAATTTGCAAACAAAATTTTATATTTCATTTTTAAACTATATTTTTTCAATTTCCGACCCTTCAAGACACCAAAAAACGCTCTTTAAATTTAAATTCTTTAGGTATTCACAAATTTTATAAGGAGATTTTTATACATCCTGATCGCGATCAATAATTTTTATGAGCGAGCATCTATGAGCGAGTATCTATTATGCCAATTACGTACCTGTTATTCAATAGACAAACGCGTGCAAAGGCGCGGGTAGCAGTATTATTTTTACATTTTTAATGCTAAGCAATGATCTTAGTTTAAATTTAAAATAAAAACTTTGAAAAATCCTCCAAAATGATAAAAAAAAAAAATACTTGAACTAGATGAATTATCAAGATGTACCTAAAGCTAAGAGTAACAATAAATTAATTATAATAACTTAACTTATAATTGTATTAGAATTTAAAATCTCTTAAATTTAATAAAATCTTCGGCTCAGAACGAACATTGAAGCCCTTTGCGAAACATTGAAGCATTAAAAAAAACAATTCACTTTAGTTTCATAGGTAAACAAATGAGTACGAAAGCTTTTGTGCATGTCTTTAAAGGGAATGAGCCCACGGTAAAGTTTCTGCCTGAAGGGATAACTGTTTTAAAACTATAATTTTATTATATTTTGGGTAAAAATAAAAAAAAAAAAATTACACAAAAGTGTTAATATTCCAAAAAAAATCTGGGGTTTTTTTCTTGTTCCTATCTTGGTTAATCATGGGGACTAATGCAAAAATCTTTGCAAACGCTCAGCCAGTTTACCACATGAACCATTATCGAACTTGTCGCCTGTGTAGAAGTGCAGCTACTTGAAAAAACTTTCCAAATCGACAGGTCGGTTCATTCTAAGATATAGTGCGGACATACAGTCATAATTGAAAATTTCCCCCCTTTCCCATTTATAATGATTCAATAAGGCTAACCCCATCAAAATGAAAATAAACTATGAAAAACCTCGACCTATCCCATTGTTGAATCTATTTGGCATCCTCGCATAAAGCTACAAGTTGCATTAATAATGGTATTAAAGTACTTTCCCTGAGGTGTGGATATTGCAAACTGTTTTGCACTTGAACAACGAACACAATTATCTGATATGAGTTAACCCCAAATCTACAGAGTACCAGAATAATACAGTTCTCTCTACCACTGCATTTATAATAATCCAATTATCTTCACGTATTAGACTTGTTTCAAACCGTCTATGTAACAAATTATTGCAACAACCCCTGATCAAAAGCAATTTCCCCTTTTTATGTTTTTAAAACTTGGGACAAACCATAGCTTTCCTTTTTTAACTGTGAACAATCAATTTCCTCGGTCGTTGACACTTAGCTACCAGTGTAAAAAAATGGATCAGATTGTTAGTGTAACAACGCTTTGTCAACGTAGCTCCGGGAAAACTTGATACTGAACATTTGTTGTATCAATATTCCCTACACCTGTTAACCTGTTAATGACTTGTCCCTCTAAAACTTTTAGATGGATATTTTAACGATTTCTTCTGCCCCTTTAGACGCAAAACGTACCTGATAAATTATATTTTCAAAATTTGAAACTACAGATCCATGTAGCTTGTTATATTATTTTATTATGTTTTTTTCTTTATTATGAACAAATTCTTTACATACTTGGGAGTTTTATCTTCTGATTAGTATCTATAAATTATCTTTGCCAGTTTTTGCATACAAAAAGTTTTGATTGTAAAAAATTATACATATCTAAAATGGAAAAAGAACTATCCGGGAGGGAAGATGTTCTTGCCTCGTAAAAGCCTCAACGATTATATGGGTTCAATTTTTTTAAGTAACTATATATTGACCCTTACGAAAGATATATAATTTCCTAATTTTCATTACATAATTCATTTACACCGTATATAAGGTACTTTTTACTCTTGTTAATATAATGAGTTTAAAGGTTTATCCATCCTTAACGTAGAAATGATATTTAAAAGCATTTTATACAAATAATTCCCATATTAATAACAAGTGAAAGGGACTTTTGAACACGTACAACCTCTCTTAAATATACAAAAAAAAACTGCAGAGTGGATTCTTTTCCTTACGAAGATTTGTAAAGCAAACGAGACCTGAGAGTTATGCTACGGGCAAGTGGGTTAGTATTTTATATAATGAAAAATTTAGACATATCACTGAATAAGTGAGTCAAACATCTGTTGCTATGGTGTATTGATGTATAAAAATTTGCAGTTTTCATTGAGTATAGGAAGAATTTTGTTATTTTAGATACACATGAGTAACAAAATTGCATTCGAATGTGTAAAAACACAATTACACTAGTATGATGCAAATTTTTTATTCTCATAAAAGCTATGTTCACAAATAAATCTGAAGTTTTAGAACAACTGAGATTGATTTTTTTTTCCCATGGTTTCGAGGATAATGTTGAATTTATCCATTTATGATAAGTCAATATAGCGTTTTAAAATTAAAAAAGATTAAAAAGAAGCATTTTTTTCTTCCAGGCGAAGTTGGGTAAAAAGTTCTCTGACACAATCAACAGCCTTCAACGGTAGCTTCCGAAAAATCACCGCTGGCCGGGCAGGCGAGCCGCTTGCAAGGACAGGCCGCTGGGAGAAGTTGGCCCACATAGCGTGGTTAAAAAAAACGTTGCTTAACTAGGTAGAATCCACGACACACCTCTACACATAGCACTTCATAAATGGGTTACCGATTCTGAAACAAACTGGATGATTAATATTTGGCGAAGACAACACGTGACTGTATTCAGAAACCTCTACAAAAATAAGAAAATCTCCAGAAACCTGCAATTCAAAAAAATTGACTATAAACATCGTTTCAAGGTATTTTATTTCATCCCTTAGTATGCAAAGTTTGTACATGAGTTTATTTGATGATGATCAACACTTTAAATAAACAACAAATCTAAATTTACATTAAACAGAGGAAGTATTAGCTTTATTGAACACTATTTTGCCTGAAACATAAAAATAAACAAAGTATAATAAAATAACAATTGTGTGATAATTTCTAGTTGCCTTTCGAGATATTAAACTGCCACAGAACATGTAATTTTATAATGTTTCTTATGAAAAATATTAATGTTTTTGGGAAAAAAATTCTTAATAATGGGCAGATTTACAATATTATGTGTTACTTTTATGAATATACTGGTGCTATTTGGACTGGAATGTTATTACGGTTTATTAAATGTCTCTATCGGCAACAAATTTTAAATTGAATAATACCTGAAGGAGTTTCCCTTCCTCCTTCCCCCCTCTGAGGGGAACTTGAAATTGCCATTTTTATTTGACGTGAACACTTTTCTTTTTATACGAGTGAATACAATACTTTTAAAACAATTTTTAAAATAGTTAAATGACGGTTTCACATCTTTGGTTGATTTTGAATATTATTAATATATAAAGAAATTCTTAAAATTTTGCTCGATCAAATTTACGATACTTTAAAGCAATATGTGTATAAAAATTACTTAAAGGAGACAGTCAATTTTTGGGACCAGGCCCATGTAAATTTTTTAAGATTATAAATTTTTTTGTTTTTAATTTTCTATAATACTTAACGTTTATAATGAGTAGTTTTAAACCATTTTAAACATTTAAAGATTTATTCGTATTTGGTGAAATATGTAAAAATTTATATGAAGAATATTATAAACAAATTCGGTCGTTGTGTTAGGGGGAGTAGTTGGATTTTATTACAATTTATCTCATCATTCTTGGCCCTCCCCCATATAATTTGTTGAGATAGCTATCCATGTTTAAATTCAATTAATACATAATCATTTCTAGCCCTTATGTTATATTACTGTTACTGTTGAAAATAGTAGTTTTACTCAATAACCAAATCGATTTTCCATACCCCCCACAAGCATGTCCACAATGGAACTAATGCGTTTTTTTGCAGGTGGAATATGTTCTTTATGTCGTCCCGAGAAGTAGGTTTGACAATGCAGCGTTATTGTTTGTTTAGATAGAATTCTGAAATATTTCCTGAAGTATGAAAATGTAATCTTTATATGACAAATAAATCTGTAAATTATAGGAATTCTTTTCCATGTTGAATAATATTTTATTTTCTGCAGAACTAGCATTAAGAAGGGATATAAAATGTAGTTCACTCCCAACACCTTTTTAATAAAAGGTAGGATTTATGCTACGTGTGGCAAAACGTCAGGCTTCATTAAATGTTGAATCTATAAATTCATTTCATTTTTAAAAAGTTCTGTGGTCATGTAGGCAGGCATACATCGTATAAGAAAATAACATTTTACATCCAAACGGTAGAAAAAAAAGTAATCAGCCTACTAAGTGTATTGGGAGTTCTGCCTGATACTCTCTTGCATTGCCCTCTTTTTTTTTATTAAGTACATTATTTTTGAACACGCCTACCCACCATACCCCCCGTCTCATTTGTGCACAATGTTTTCCCATAGTTTTTCTGATCGATTGTACCCCAGACATGTTTAAGTATCTCCCATAAACTTCAATTTTAAATAGTAGAAATAAGTGTCCAAATGCTGACAATCTCTCTAACCTGTTCAGATCTTGCAGATAACAACGAAAGTCCCTTAACAGTTTTTATTTTCGACTCAACTTCGTGAAACAAACGGTATTTTCATCTTACTTTTTACTATAAAAGCAGCCCTAAATCAATAGATTTCTTGATCTATCTCCTGAAAATACATAAATAAAATTTACCTCGTTGTAAACTAGCATAGTTTAAAACGAAAATCTTTGTGAAACTAAAACATATTTTTATTTACAAGTAATGTACTTACAATATTTATCAGTGCAGTGTAATGACAACAACTGTTGATAAAACATGTGTGTAGGAGCGCAGCCAGTGATTACTTTGATGATATGGGTGGATCAGTTTCCTGATTATACTCCATATGTTTCAATGTTCCACGCGGGGTGTGTGATTTCCAACTAGGTGCAATTTCATCGTTACAATCTCCATGTTAACTCCCACATGTGCAACTATGTGAGTTCAAGATTTCCGATATTTGGGGAGCGTTTTTCCTTATACTAACAACTTTGGTTAATGTTATATGAATATATACTATATTTATAATAAGAACTTCAACTAGACTAATAAATCGATTAACAAAATGAACCACTTGATACATTACAACGGGAGGTGTTTTTATTTTGCAGTAATTCTTTAATGACTGATTTTAATAAGTAAGATATAGAGTTTATACTACATTGAATAAGAGGTCTATTGTGAGACACATGTTACCATTTTCCAGTACCACCATCTGTAGTTGTACGACTATATGATTGAACCATAACTGGTATTGGAGATTGTTCAAATAAGTCAGATTATTACATAGATTAATTTAAACGCTTTTTTAAAATATATTGGAAGATTTTAAGATGTGAAAACTTTACTTTTAGAGCCTTTGTTACATTAGAACAACAACTGTCTTAAATGTAATAAAATAAGTCCATTAGCAACTAAGTGATATGAGCAGGGTGGAAGAAAGTTAAAACGATGCATCAAATTCTCTCTAGGATATTGAGGTTGTAATTAAAGCTACCCTAGTATATGTTCTCCCGGACACTGAATTCAAACGATTTATTCATACAAATAAATGAATTACAAAATATTTTTTACATCAAATTTTAAAATTATTATTCTGAAATAACTCACTAAGCAATATTTTTTTGTAACGAAGATTTTTATCCCTAGCGATTTTGAAAGGGGATCGGTTCCCAATTATATCGCACTTTTAAATTCACCTTTAAAAACTAATAACTTATCAATGTAAGAATTAATGAAAGTATTACAAAAAATATACCTTAAAATGCCAAAATTTGACAACTACATATGGTTATCGGATAACGTGTCTTCAAATTTTAGTTTCGGTATATTCATAGATGCTGTAAATACATATGAATGAAATAAATATTTTAAGGACTCAATAGTACTGGTAAGTTTTTAAACACTTAAGAACAATGCTGAAATATTTTATGTCCATTTACATAATTACAAAGCTGTTAGGTAAAGCATAAAATTAAAATTTAAAACTTTCCTCCATATCTACTAGTGATGATCCCTTAGTTCAATTCACGAGTGTCCTATGAAACAGACAAAAAAAGGGGTTAGAAGTTTGGTCCTCCTTACTCTGTCGAGTATTATTTCTAGAGATGCTCGCTCTATGTTTTCCCCAGGATAGGCATTAGCCGTGTCCTGTCATTAAATTACCTATCGCGTAAACCAAATAAGAAAAGCCTCTATTCATTGGAGAGAAGTCAGATGCAATAATACAGATAAAAAGAGAGGGCCGGATCCCTGTTAAGTCCTATTTTCTCCGTCCTCCTATGGACCAACCGACACTGAGACAAGGATCTTATAAGAACAGTAAAAGAGAGTTGTTTTCAGTACAAGAAACAAGGTGGGGTGGTACTGATAAAGACAGTGGTTTAGCATATAGACATTAAAAGGATTTAAAACCCTACGCTATATCGAGAGTGAGAATTCTAAAGGCCCGACGACTTAGAACCGTGTGGTTATTGTCTATATCTAACCTGGAGAATTGTTGAAGGACAAACTTATTCATTCCACTCCTTTGTGGGTTCAGTGTGAATTAAGTTTGCAAATAGGCTCTATCAAACCACCATACCTAGTATTTGTCGGGAATGGTTGAGAACTCATTAATGTTTGTTTGATACAGACCACACTCGAGCAAAGCAATCGAAACAGTTAATAATAATAAGTTTTGAGCTCCAAATCACCCGGAGTTCCAAATCTATTTGGTTTATTAGTATGAATACATTATTAGTCTTGCTTCCACACCCTTCGAAACGAAGGTGATTATCTATACTTGACAAATTAAAGGAGCAAAGACCCATATTGGTATATATTCCTCTACCCTTTGGAATAAGGTTCATAACCACTCTGCATGCCGTACCCTGTCCTCTTAGTTACATCTCGTAAATCCAGTAAAGTGAGCTATGGAAAAAACAAGTTCTATTCACTTGTATCAAGCCTTCCTATGCTCTGATCATTTGTTATCTAGTAATTTCTCTGTTATATCGGTACTTTTTAACAGAATTCAGGTATCAGAAGCTGACGAGTAGTCTCCCGTGCTGAGGATGATATGTACTTCCCTATGGTAGCAGGTCGAACAACTAGAACAGGCAAGGATAGTGTTGGGGGTATTGGCCTCGAGTCAGGTATTGATTGCGGCAGATTATGGGCTAATTGACTCATACCTTTACCTTTCCTTGGAGTGATTGTTGTGGGGGCGCCTGTGCAGGCAATAATTTCCTGAGAGGCTGATCAAATTGCAAAAAAAGAAAGCTATTTGTATATCGCAAAGTTTGTTGAATTTCAGAGAGTCGATGCAGGACAGCATTTAAAAAAAATTTGACAACTTTTTACTTTTGCCCAGTCTCTCAATTTTAGAATATCTTTGTTCTGGTTTGTCTAATTGTGCCCTAACCAGGGGACGTGGACTTACATGGTGGGGGGTGGTATGAGACTAGAGGCAGAGATAACTCAACCGTACTGGAAGACACAGAACGGTGGTTTTGTGATCACTTGCCTTCGCCAGGTGCAGGTTGTTCATTGTCATCAACGAGAGTTCCAAATTCTATTGAAAAACAGCCAACCGCCCAAGGCGTTCAAACAGCTCGGTCTTAAGAGCTTTCTGGGTGTCGAAATGCATTCTACAGTTTTGGACGTTTTTTCTGGTGTTTAACTGTTAGATAGACCCGCCTAATTCGATGACTGGACTCCAGCACTGAAGTGGGTTGTTGAAATTTGCGAAGGAGGAATGAGACTGGAATGTAATTAAAAATTATGTAAGTTTGGACGGGGTTGTTGTGTGGTAGGATAGTTTAAGAATTTAGAATGAATTATAAAAGTTTGCCATTACAATGTGAAATCGTTAACGCAGCAATTTAAGATTTGATTTGATTCGAATAACCAACGATTACCCAAAGGGAAATGTTTAAAACTGCATAACTAAGGCAGAATGTGAAAAAGTTGGGAAAAAGTTCCAGTATTGGGCCTTTTAAAGGCTGTTCCCAGGATACTGAGTTCGTCCAGACGTGTTGACACCTTTCTAATCACTACAAGGATTAATCTTTTTTTGGAATCTTACAGTTGGTCTGCATCTACCTCTCAAACCTATTATTAAGACCGCAAGAAAAACCTTTAAAGAAGCTGTGACCAGAACATGTTCTGTCTGACAATTATAAACTTATAAAATAAAATTTCAATTGATATGGCGTAGCGAATTCGCAAATGTACTTGAACTCATCAATTAAACTTAAGTCGGCCACGTTAAAAGAACAAATCGCCAACTGAATATTCGTTGGAGATGTCACTAACGGGTTATACTGCATCCAACAATGGCAGCTCAAGATATTCTCTTGACAGATTTTTCTCTCCTTGGTGATGGTGGGTTTGCCTACTCACTAATTTATGAGGGAGTAAGGTGACTCTTCACACGCTCATAGGGAGCGCTATTTTAGAATCTACGCTATAAGCAAGTGTTTAAACAAACAGACTAGCACGATTTAGTATAGGCTTTTGAGAATGCCGGCTAACCACCCTATGGCAAACTACGGTGGTATCACCCAGCCATAGTTCCTGTGGTTACAGGTGAAGGGAGGGCAAACCTACATGTAGGTCAAAACTATAATATTACGAAACAACAAATAAAATGCATTATTACACTTTTTCCATAGTATTTTATGTTTTTATGAGTAAAACTAGCAAAGGAAAAATTTAAATTCACCGTTTATGTAATTTACCATACGATAGCGGCCAAAACTGCTAATGATTTATCTCCTATCAGATATTTTTCCTAATTATAATAAACAAATAAAAGAACGGAATTGAAAAATATGGTCAAGTTTGTCTATTATATTTGTTTCAACGTACATTACTCAATATATACGAAAATCTCGAATTGTTGGAATATGAAAACAGAAAATCTTAAAAGCACCTCCCATTTTCGTTAAAATCTAACTCCCTTACTTACCCACCCCATTAAGATTCTCGTCAGTTTAAGCTGTTTTGTTACCTGGCTTACTAAGGGTTAATTTAATTGTACACTGATTGCCACCTATATGAACGTGACGAGTCCTTAATTAAACGTCATTTACAGTAATTATAGTTTATTACAGTGTTTACCCTGTTGTTTATTTTACAAGAAATATGATGTTAGCTAGATACTGGATCAATGTTTAAACTTACATATAAAGCTACATTTACAGGATTAAAAAAAATGCCTTTAAGTGGAAACTATTCCAGGCAATATGGCAACAATCATAAATTTTCCGTCTTATATAGCGATGTGTAATGTTTTTTTATTTTCAACATAAACTGTTTAACTTAAGTCCAATTCGGTGAGTGGACACTTTAATTTATACGGCTATCTCCGGAGGACCTTGGTAATTGTTCAGCAAGTGAGAATTTAGGTCCAAACTCAAAAAGAATTACGCGCTCTGCAACAGCCAAACCTACACCATTTGATCGCGAAAATACGATAATTTTAAATTATTCACAGATAAAAAAATCGCTCAATAAAATAACTTCAACTTACAACCTGAACACACCATATCGGATTTGGAGAGTCTTTATTCAGTATCATATAAGAGCTCTAGTGCTGGGGTGCAAACCAGCATTTTATGTATCCGCTGCCACTATGTTGCTATCATACAGTATGGTGGAGTTTGGTGTTTAACACTCTATCAGCGATAAGATTGAAACTCGGGATTCAAACAAGCAAAGTTTACATTTGCATTGAAAATTTCGAAAATATAACCAGTTTGTTTATAATCGTAATATAAAATGGGGAAAAGCAGAAATTACTGGAAAATATTGTTTAAAAGTCTTTACAATACTTCAAAACCCATCAATCAAAGAGCAATAAAAGCCAGAACGAGTGTACATGAAGTTCAATCATCTACGCAGGATTAAATATTGTTGAAAAACGATCTTAGTTTTACATTTTCAGGCAGCCATCGCTAAAATAAGGTTTAGGCAAGAATCTGTATATAAAACTTAACTTCAAAATTACCAAAACGATTTGTGATTTTTTGATAAGCCTTTAAAGATGTATTTATTAATTTCATATCAAAGTTAAGTCCACTCGTACATTTATATATTAAACCTTCGTCCTAATCCCCCTTCAGTGTGTAGGTAAGACCAATTAACTCAGAAGTTCCAACCTGCTCTAAACCGAAAGTTTCACTAAATATTTCCAATTACGATAAAAAAAATGTTAATCTAATCTAAACTGTAGTTGCTATTGGCATTCTTCTACTGGTTTCGGATTACTGGATCACGAATAGTTCTCTGAAACTGATGCGAAACTATGATAATATTCGGCTGTAACTAGAAATCTGAATCAGAGGACTAACTAGTTCTCTACACTCTTTTTAACTTTGGAAGCCGACTCGCTAGTATATAAGGTACAAGTGCTGTCGTATAATAAGTAGTCCAAAACTTTTATACTGGCTATATACTTCTCAAATCAGACCTGTTTTTAACGATTCGGAGTTTAATTTTTCCTGAGTGGGCGAGGAAATTGATGCATGATGGAAATAAATTAATTGACTTACTGGTTTGTTCATAATGGCCAACAACATTTTAAGCACATTCCTTCAGGGCAATCAGAAAAGTGTGGTTTTCTAAGAAGATACGCCATTGGCATCATTTAACGCATCAGTGGCATGGGTCGAAAGTCGCCCCCATGGGAGAATCAGAGTCACTGATAAATTAAGTCTAATTGAAGAAAGGAGTTGTAGATGAATTCTCCTGAGGTTTACTAAAAGAGGACAGCTGGTAATCTTGGCAGTTTCAAATTCTCCTCATCGCTGATCTATTAAGAGAAATAATCAAATCCCTCTAAACTACACGAGTTAACATCAATCAAACAGATTTGAACGGATAAAGCCTCCCATATAAATGGAGAAAAGTAGCTCCCACATTTCAACGGCATATTATATTATATTTTTTCTGGTCAAAACGTCATTTACATATTGCAATTCCCTACTAAAAATATGACATAAATATTTAAATGGCAAGAGACATTTTATTTGAAGTATTTCGGCCGATGCATAACATTCTAAACTAGTAGTTAAAATACGCTGCAATTTACAAATATCTACAACACACTCTTCCAAATTATTATTTCAAGAATGTCCTAGTCTAGTCAGCACGAGGAAACCTGTACGCCCTTCGTTAAATGTATTTCATGGTACTCTTCCCACAAAAATAATTTTGGAATGCAGAAGACATACGTAGGGGAGGCCACGTCCCTAGAGGATATCTTCAAAGCCATCAGAAAAAATGAAGGAGAGCGGGGTATCAGAAACTTCATACAGTCAATTCCTGAGCCACTGCCGTAACGAAATTTCACGTTTAACGAGCAGTTCCCTCCTATATTCTAAAAAAAGTATATTGTAAAATAAAAGTTTTGTTCATAAGCGATGTCCAGAGAGTGGGATGATGACGATCACCGGGACCCAATGGAACACGTGGCGGCATCGATTACCAACTATCCCCCAGGACAAAGGATGACGTGGAAGGAGGATGTCCCGATACCTGGTGCCACGGTGGGTCGATGCTGCCGTTCTGCCATTGTAGGGCCGTCACGACGTCGGATCTCGCTGGCACCTGCATTGGCTATACCTCCTGCCCTGTCCCCTGCAGACCCAACAAAGTCCGAGACCGTTTCCCAAAAACCTCTTCGTCCTCACTCCGTTTGTTAAACGACGGCACTTTTTCTCAGTAATTTTATTTTCGACAGTTTTTCGATTACGTTTCGTTTCTCAAGGCCTGGTACTTTTTTTTTCACGCGCCGTTATCGTGGCGAAGCGCGCGGGTCATGCGCGACTACCGAGCGCAATCCCTCGGTACTCAGTGAAACCGATACGTCACCCCCTCCCAGCGGCGTCGCCACTGGCACAAGCGCAGGCCTCGCTCTTTTTCGGTCTCCAGTCTTTCAGTCATCGTCCCGGCCCCCCAGCCCCTCGGGCTACTACACTTCTGAGGAATGGCAACTGGAAGAATTCACGGGCTCTCTCATGGCCTCCCGTGGGTCCTCCCAGTTTTCCAGTGCCGTACAGCCGGTAGGGCCAACCTCTTTCTGGACATCGGTACTGTGGTTTCTACCAGCGGCCGGCACCGAACATCTCTTGTCCTATTTCTGTGTTAGTTTGTGTGCATTTGTAAGTAGTTTTATGATGGGACCTGATTTACTATAGTATTGTAGGGTTATATGGATAGATTTTTACAAGTTCAATTACTTTATATCGGATTGAAACCTGTAGGAAGATTTTAAGTACTCCCCCCCCCCCCCTCCCCCAAACTGAAATGTTCATGGGAATCTGTTAAACAGGTTGCGTGCATTTTGTGTTTTTCACAAAATAGTTTAACTTGCTACTTTCAGGTTTTTTATTTTTTTAAGTTGTAGATTTCCATTTTTGTTCATCCAGCTTCAGTTGTGTTGTTTAAATTTAGACGTTACTCAAATAGTATTGATTAAAGATTCTAGTATTATATACGAATCTTAAAGAATTAAATCACTGCAGCCTGTCTATATTGTATAAACAATTTCATAACATATATTGTACATGATTGTAAAAAACGCGGAACAGGATAGTCCTATTTTTTAAATAATATATGTGCTGTTACTCGTTATTAATAAAATTGTCCTGTATATATTTTATTTCTAGAGCAGGCATGAATGCTAGGCTTACACAACTAAAATGAAATGTGTTACATCGTTTCTAAACGAAACGATGCATTCTTATTATTTTTTACAAAATAAAATTACAGACAAGCTAATAAAAATTGCTGAAAAATATGAGTTATTTTAAAAATAGGGGACTATAGTTTTTCCGCGTTTTAACAATCATGTACAAAATATGTTATGAAATTGTTTAGTACCAATAATCAGAAAGGTGCAGGATTTATAATTCTTAAAGATCGTAATATAATTACTAGAATTTATCAATTACTATTTGAGAACGTCTAATTAAAACACAAACTGAAGCTGATGAAACAAAAATGGGAAAATCTAACAACTTAAAAAAATAAAAACCTGAAAGTAGCAGTAAATATTTGTGAAAAACACAAATGCACGCACACTTTTTAACAGATTCCCATGAACATTTCAGTTTGAGGTACTAAAATCTTCCTACAGTTTCAATCCGATTAAGTGATGAAAAAAATACTGTCAAATCTATAATCCTCTCATTATTAACCTACAATACATATAGTTAAACAGTTCCCATCATAAACTACTTACAAATGCACACAAAACTACCAGAAATAGACAAGAGATGTTCGGCCCGCCCTGGTAGAACCACGAGTACCGATGTCCGAAGGAGGGTGGCCACGCGCTAGGCTATGGAAAAGAAAAAAAACTGGAGACCCACGGGGCCATGGAGAGAGCCCGTGAATTCTTCCAAGAGTGCCATTCCCAGAAGTGTTAGCCCGAGGGCTGGCGGACGATGACTGAAAAAGACTGGAGACCGAAAGAGCGAGGCCTGCGCTGTGCCAGTGGCGACGCCGCTGGAGAGGGGGTGACGTCGGTTCACTGAAGTACCGGGGATGCGCTCGGTCCGCGCATGACCCTCGCGCGCTTCGCCACGATACGCGCGGAAAAAAAGTCCAGCTTTGAGAAACGAACGTATACGAAACTGTCGAAATAAAATTACTGAGAAAAGAAAAAAGTTGCCGTCGTTAACAACTGGAGTAGAGACCGAAGAGTTTTTGGAAACGGTCGACTTTGTGCGTCTGCAGGACAGGGCCAGAGGTAGCATCAAGCAGGTGCAGCGAGGATCCGACGCGTGACGGCCCTACACTGGCAGAAGGCAGCATCGTGACCAACCCGGGCACCAGGTTATCGGGGACATTCCTCCTTCAAGTCATCCTTTGTCCTGGGGAAGTTGGTTTTCAGATGGCCGCCACGTGTCCATGGTCCGGTGATCGTCATCATACCACTCTCTGGCATCGCTTATGAACAAAACTTGTAATATTACTTTTTTTGAATATAGGGGAGGAAACTGCTCGTTAAACGGAATTCGTTTCGGCAGTGGCTCAGGAATTGAATGTGAAGTTTCTGTTACCCGCTCTCCTTCATTTTCTGATGGCTTTGTAGATACCTCTAGACGTGGCCTCCCCTACGTATGTCTTCTGCCATCAAAATTATTTTTGTGGAAGTACCATGAAATACATTTAGAAGGGCGTACCGGTTTCTTCGTGCTGGACTAGACTAGGA